>NC_069124.1:54828088-55030588 GCF_026914265.1 Mya arenaria
CGTAGGTCCATGTGCTTGTTTTACCCAAATAGGGGGTCCTGGACGTTGGGGGTCAATTTTGGTCAAGCTCACCCCAAGATGGAAGTTATTGGGCGGTGCTAGGTGATAGCCCTGGATGTCCCCTACATGCCACTAACCCGGTCTTGGGGCGTCACATCGCCTCCTTCTGGTCGTAACAGCCACCCAAAGTAGGTCCATGTGCTTGTTTTACCCAAATAGGGGGTCCTGGACGTTGGGGGTCAATTTTGGTCAAGCTCACCCCAAGATGGAAGTTATTGGGCGGTGCTAGGTGATAGCCCTGGATGTCCCCTACATGCCAGTACCGGTCTTGGGGCGTCACATCGCCTCCTTCTGGTCGTAACAGCCACCCAAAGTAGGTCCATGTGCTTGTTTTACCCAAATAGGGGGTCCTGGACGTTGGGGGTCAATTTTGGTCAAGCTCACCCCAAGATGGAAGTTATTGGGCGGTGCTAGGTGATAGCCCTGGATGTCCCCTACATGCCAGTACCGGTCTTGGGGCGTCACATCGCCTCCTTCTGGTCGTAACAGCCACCCAAGTAGGTCCATGTGCTTGTTTTACCCAAATAGGGGGTCCTGGACGTTGGGGGTCAATTTGGTCAAGCTCACCCCAAGATGGAAGTTATTGGCGGTGCTAGGTGATAGCCCTGGATGTCCCCTACATGCCAGTACCGGTCTTGGGCGTCACATCGCCTCCTTCTGGTCGTAACAGCCACCCAAGTAGGCCATGTGCTTGTTTTACCCAAATAGGGGGTCCTGGACGTTGGGGTCAATTTTGGTCAAGCTCACCCCAGATGGAAGTTATTGGGCGTGCTAGGTGATAGCCCTGGATGTCCCCTACATGCCAGTACCGGTCTTGGGGCGTCACATCGCCTCCTTCTGGTCGTAACAGCCACCCAAAGTAGGTCCATGTGCTTGTTTTACCCAAATAGGGGGTCCTGGACGTTGGGGGTCAATTTTGGTCAAGCTCACCCCAAGATGGAAGTTATTGGGCGGTGCTAGGTGATAGCCCTGGATGTCCCCTACATGCCAGTACCCGGTCTTGGGGCGTCACATCGCCTCCTTCTGGTCGTAACAGCCACCCAAAGTAGGTCCATGTGCTTGTTTACCCAAATAGGGGGTCCTGACGTTGGGGGTCAATTTTGGTCAAGCTCACCCCAAGATGGAAGTTATTGGGCGGTGTAGGTGATAGCCCTGGATGTCCCCTACATGCCAGTACCCGGTCTTGGGGCGTCACATCGCCTCTTCTGGTCGTAACAGCACACCAAAGTAGGTCCATGTGCTTGTTTTACCCAAATAGGGGGTCCTGGACGTTGGGGGTCAATTTTGGTCAAGCTCACCCCAAGATGGAAGTTATTGGGCGGTGCTAGGTGATAGCCCTGGATGTCCCTACATGCCAGTACCGGTCTTGGGGCGTCACATCGCCTCCTTCTGGTCGAACAGCACCCAAAGTAGGTCCATGTGCTTGTTTTACCCAAATAGGGGGTCCTGGACGTTGGGGGTCAATTTGGTCAAGCTCACCCCAAGATGGAAGTTATTGGGCGGTGCTAGGTGATAGCCCTGGATGTCCCCTACATGCCAGTACCCGGTCTTGGGGCGTCACATCGCCTCCTTCTGGTCGTAACAGCCACCCAAAGTAGGTCCATGTGCTTGTTTTACCCAAATAGGGGGTCCTGGACGTTGGGGTCAATTTTGGTCAAGCTCACCCCAAGATGGAAGTTATTGGGCGGTGCTAGGTGATAGCCCTGGATGTCCCCTACATGCCAGTACCCGGTCTTGGGCGTCACATCGCCTCCTTCTGGTCGTAACAGCCACCCAAAGTAGGTCCATGTGCTTGTTTTACCCAAATAGGGGGTCCTGGACGTTGGGGGTCAATTTTGGTCAAGCTCACCCCAAGATGGAAGTTATTGGGCGGTGCTAGGTGATAGCCTGGATGTCCCTACATGCCAGTACCCGGTCTTGGGGCGTCACATCGCCCTTCTGGTCGTAACAGCCACCCAAAGTAGGTCCATGTGCTTGTTTTACCCAAATAGGGGGTCCTGGACGTTGGGGGTCAATTTTGGTCAAGCTCACCCAAGATGGAAGTTATTGGGCGGTGCTAGGTGATAGCCCTGGATGTCCCCTACATGCCAGTACCCGGTCTTGGGGCGTCACATCGCCTCCTTCTGGTCGTAACAGCCACCCAAAGTAGGTCCATGTGCTTGTTTTAACCAAAAAAGGGGGTCCTGGACGTTGGGGTGTCAATTTTGGTCAAGCTCACCCAAGATGGAAGTTATGGGCGGTGCTAGGTGATAGCCTGGATGTCCCCTACATGCCAGTACCGGTCTTGGGGCGTCACATCGCCTCCTTCTGGTCGTAACAGCCACCAAAGTAGGTCCATGTGTTGTTTTACCCAAATAGGGGGTCCTGGACGTTGGGGGTCAATTTTTGGTCAAGCTCACCCCAAGATGGAAGTTATTGGGCGGTGCTAGGTGATAGCCCTGGATGTCCCCTACATGCCAGTACCCGGTCTTGGGGCGTCACATCGCCTCCTTCTGGTCGTAACAGCCACCCAAAGTAGGTCCATGTGCTTGTTTTACCCAAATAGGGGGTCCTGGACGTTGGGGGTCAATTTTGGTCAAGCTCACCCCAAGATGGAAGTTATTGGGCGGTGCTAGGTGATAGCCCTGGATGTCCCCTACATGCCAGTACCCGGTCTTGGGGCGTCACATCGCCTCCTTCTGGTCGTAACAGCCACCCAAAGTAGGTCCATGTGCTTGTTTTACCCAAATAGGGGGTCCTGGACGTTGGGGGTCAATTTTGGTCAAGCTCACCCCAAGATGGAAGTTATTGGGCGGTGCTAGGTGATAGCCCTGGATGTCCCCTACATGCCAGTACCCGGTCTTGGGGCGTCACATCGCCTCCTTCTGGTCGTAACAGCCACCCAAAGTAGGTCCATGTGCTTGTTTTACCCAAATAGGGGGTCCTGGACGTTGGGGCGTCACATCGCCTCCTTCTGGTCGTAACAGCCACCCAAAGTAGGTCCATGTGCTTGTTTTACCCAAATATGGGGTCCTGGACGTGGGGTCATTTTTTTGGGTCAAGGCTCACCACCAAAGGAAGTTATTGTGCGGTTCTAGGTGATAGCCCTGGATGTCCCTCTACATGCCAGTACCCGGTACTGGGGCGTCACATCGCCTCCTTCTGGTCGTAACAGCCACCCAAATAAGGTCCCATGGCTTGTTGTTACCCAAATAGGGGGTCCTGGACTTGGGGGTCCAATTTTGGTCAAGCTCACCCCAAGATGGAAGTTATTGGGCGGTTGCTAGGTGATTAGCCCCGGGGATGTCCCCTACATTGCCCGAGTACCACGGTCTTGGGGGCGTCACATCGCCCTCCTTCTGGTCGTAACAGCCACCCAAAGTAGGTCCATGTGCTTGTTTACCCAAATAGGGGTTCCTGGACGTTGGGGGTCAATTTTGGTCAAGCTCACCCAAGATGGAAGTTATTGGGCGGTGCTAGGTGATAGCCCTGGATGTCCCTACATGCCAGTACCCGGTCCTTGGGGCGTCACATCGCCTCCTTCTGGTCGTAACAGCCACCCAAAGTAGGTCCATGTGCTTGTTTTACCCAAATAGGGGGTCCTGGACGTTGGGGGTCAATTTTGGTCAAGCTCACCCCAAGATGGAAGTTATTGGGCGGTGCTAGGTGATAGCCCTGGATGTCCCCTACATGCCAGTACCCGGTCTTGGGGCGTCACATCGCCTCCTTCTGGTCGTAACAGCCACCCAAAGTAGGTCCATGTGCTTGTTTTACCCAAATAGGGGGTTCCTGGACGTTGGGGGTCAATTTTGGTCAAGCTCACCCCAAGATGGAAGTTATTGGGCGGTGCTAGGTGATAGCCCTGGATGTCCCCTACATGCCAGTACCCGGTCTTGGGGCGTCACATCGCCTCCTTCTGGTCGTAACAGCCACCCAAAGTAGGTCCATGTGCTTGTTTTACCCAAATAGGGGGTCCTGGACGTTGGGGGTCAATTTTGGTCAAGCTCACCCCAAGATGGAAGTTATTGGGCGGTGCTAGGTGATAGCCCTGGATGTCCCCTACATGCCAGTACCCGGTCTTGGGGCGTCACATCGCCTCCTTCTGGTCGTAACAGCCACCCAAAGTAGGTCCATGTGCTTGTTTTACCCAAATAGGGGGTCCTGGACGTTGGGGGTCAATTTTGGTCAAGCTCACCCCAAGATGGAAGTTATTGGGCGGTGCTAGGTGATAGCCCTGGATGTCCCCTACATGCCAGTACCCGGTCTTGGGGCGTCACATCGCCTCCTTCTGGTCGTAACAGCCACCCAAAGTAGGTCCATGTGCTTGTTTTACCCAAATAGGGGGTCCTGGACGTTGGGGGTCAATTTTGGTCAAGCTCACCCCAAGATGGAAGTTATTGGGCGGTGCTAGGTGATAGCCCTGGATGTCCCCTACATGCCAGTACCCGGTCTTGGGGCGTCACATCGCCTCCTTCTGGTCGTAACAGCCACCCAAAGTAGGTCCATGTGCTTGTTTTACCCAAATAGGGGGTCCTGGACGTTGGGGGTCAATTTTGGTCAAGCTCACCCCAAGATGGAAGTTATTGGGCGGTGCTAGGTGATAGCCCTGGATGTCCCCTACATGCCAGTACCCGGTCTTGGGGCGTCACATCGCCTCCTTCTGGTCGTAACAGCCACCCAAAGTAGGTCCATGTGCTTGTTTTACCCAAATAGGGGGTCCTGGACGTTGGGGGTCAATTTTGTCAAGCTCCACCCCAAGATGGAAGTTATTGGGCGGTGCTAGGTGATAGCCCTGGATGTCCCCTACATGCCAGTACCCGGTCTTGGGGCGTCACATCGCCTCCTTCTGGTCGTAACAGCCACCCAAAGTAGGTCCATGTGCTTGTTTTACCCAAATAGGGGGTCCTGGACGTTGGGGGTCAATTTTGGTCAAGCTCACCCCAAGATGGAAGTTATTGGGCGGTGCTAGGTGATAGCCCTGGATGTCCCCTACATGCCAGTACCCGGTCTGGGGGCGTCACATCGCCTCCTTCTGGTCGTAACAGCCACCCAAAGTAGGTCCATGTGCTTGTTTTACCCAAATAGGGGGTCCTGGACGTTGGGGGTCAATTTTGGTCAAGCTCACCCCAAGATGGAAGTTATTGGGCGGTGCTAGGTGATAGCCCTGGATGTCCCCTACATGCCAGTACCCGGTCTTGGGGCGTCACATCGCCTCCTTCTGGTCGTAACAGCCACCCAAAGTAGGTCCATGTGCTTGTTTTACCCAAATAGGGGGTCCTGGACGTTGGGGGTCAATTTTGGTCAAGCTCACCCCAAGATGGAAGTTATTGGGCGGTGCTAGGTGATAGCCCTGGATGTCCCCTACATGCCAGTACCCGGTCTTGGGGCGTCACATCGCCTCCTTCTGGTCGTAACAGCCACCCAAAGTAGGTCCATGTGCTTGTTTTACCCAAATAGGGGGTCCTGGACGTTGGGGGTCAATTTTGGTCAAGCTCACCCCAAGATGGAAGTTATTGGGCGGTGCTAGGTGATAGCCCTGGATGTCCCCTACATGCCAGTACCCGGTCTTGGGGCGTCACATCGCCTCCTTCTGGTCGTAACAGCCACCCAAAGTAGGTCCATGTGCTTGTTTTACCCAAATAGGGGGTCCGTGGACGTTGGGGGTCAATTTTGGTCAAGCTCACCCAAGATGGAAGTTATTGGGCGGTGCTAGGTGATAGCCCTGGATGTCCCCTACATGCCAGTACCCGGTCTTGGGGCGTCACATCGCCTCCTTCTGGTCGTAACAGCCACCCAAAGTAGGTCCATGTGCTTGTTTTACCCAAATAGGGGGTCCTGGACGTTGGGGGTCAATTTTGGTCAAGCTCACCCCAAGATGGAAGTTATTGGGCGGTGCTAGGTGATAGCCCTGGATGTCCCCTACATGCCAGTACCCGGTCTTGGGGCGTCACATCGCCTCCTTCTGGTCGTAACAGCCACCCAAAGTAGGTCCATGTGCTTGTTTTACCCAAATAGGGGGTCCTGGACGTTGGGGGTCAATTTTGGTCAAGCTCACCCCAAGATGGAAGTTATTGGGCGGTGCTAGGTGATAGCCCTGGATGTCCCCTACATGCCAGTACCCGGTCTTGGGGCGTCACATCGCCTCCTTCTGGTCGTAACAGCCACCCAAAGTAGGTCCATGTGCTTGTTTTACCCAAATAGGGGGTCCTGGACGTTGGGGGTCAATTTTGGTC
This sequence comes from Mya arenaria, assembly GCF_026914265.1. Lineage (NCBI taxonomy): Eukaryota > Metazoa > Mollusca > Bivalvia > Myida > Myidae > Mya > Mya arenaria. The sequence goes on from NC_069124.1 coordinate 54,834,361, forward strand.
AAGCTCACCCCAAGATGGAAGTTATTGGGCGGTGCTAGGTGATAGCCCTGGATGTCCCCTACATGCCAGTACCCGGTCTTGGGGCGTCACATCGCCTCCTTCTGGTCGTAACAGCCACCCAAAGTAGGTCCATGTGCTTGTTTTACCCAAATAGGGGGTCCTGGACGTTGGGGGTCAATTTTGGTCAAGCTCACCCCAAGATGGAAGTTATTGGGCGGTGCTAGGTGATAGCCCTGGATGTCCCCTACATGCCAGTACCCGGTCTTGGGGCGTCACATCGCCTCCTTCTGGTCGTAACAGCCACCCAAAGTAGGTCCATGTGCTTGTTTTACCCAAATAGGGGGTCCTGGACGTTGGGGGTCAATTTTGGTCAAGCTCACCCCAAGATGGAAGTTATTGGGCGGTGCTAGGTGATAGCCCTGGATGTCCCCTACATGCCAGTACCCGGTCTTGGGGCGTCACATCGCCTCCTTCTGGTCGTAACAGCCACCCAAAGTAGGTCCATGTGCTTGTTTTACCCAAATAGGGGGTCCTGGACGTTGGGGGTCAATTTTGGTCAAGCTCACCCCAAGATGGAAGTTATTGGGCGGTGCTAGGTGATAGCCCTGGATGTCCCCTACATGCCAGTACCCGGTCTTGGGGCGTCACATCGCCTCCTTCTGGTCGTAACAGCCACCCAAAGTAGGTCCATGTGCTTGTTTTACCCAAATAGGGGGTCCTGGACGTTGGGGGTCAATTTTGGTCAAGCTCACCCCAAGATGGAAGTTATTGGGCGGTGCTAGGTGATAGCCCTGGATGTCCCCTACATGCCAGTACCCGGTCTTGGGGCGTCACATCGCCTCCTTCTGGTCGTAACAGCCACCCAAAGTAGGTCCATGTGCCTTGTTTTACCCAAATAGGGGGTCCTGGACGTTGGGGGTCAATTTTGGTCAAGCTCACCCCAAGATGGAAGTTATTGGGCGGTGCTAGGTGATAGCCCTGGATGTCCCCTACATGCCAGTACCCGGTCTTGGGGCGTCACATCGCCTCCTTCTGGTCGTAACAGCCACCCAAAGTAGGTCCATGTGCTTGTTTTACCCAAATAGGGGGTCCTGGACGTTGGGGGTCAATTTTGGTCAAGCTCACCCCAAGATGGAAGTTATTGGGCGGTGCTAGGTGATAGCCCTGGATGTCCCCTACATGCCAGTACCCGGTCTTGGGGCGTCACATCGCCTCCTTCTGGTCGTAACAGCCACCCAAAGTAGGTCCATGTGCTTGTTTTACCCAAATAGGGGGTCCTGGACGTTGGGGGTCAATTTTTGGTCAAGCTCACCCCAAGATGGAAGTTATTGGGCGGTGCTAGGTGATAGCCCTGGATGTCCCCTACATGCCAGTACCCGGTCTTGGGGCGTCACATCGCCTCCTTCTGGTCGTAACAGCCACCCAAGTTCCGTGATGTTTGGTTTCAATTGGTTAGGCTGTGGTGGCCTGTACGTCAAAACAGAGATTGATCATGATTGTATGTTTATTTAATTTTTCATTAATATTCATTTAATATTACATTTATTGCATCATACAGAACGTCCAGTCCTCGTTTAGTGGTTACAAATACATCTATACAGCGATCTATGTTATTGATATCAAACCAGACTTGTTGTCTTCTTTAATCGATATTCTTTTATCATTTTATTTATTGCATTTAACTGAATTACGTCCAATTCTTATTCAGCGTTCACCAATAAATGTGTTTTATGTTTCCTTTTACTTCCACAATCTGGTGCATTTCAAGAATTTTCAGTGCAAAATTTATTACGGTTATGATTAAATTCCTTATTGGCTGCTGACTTAATGTATTTGGCAATTTTCTCTATTTCGTCGTATCTATTTCCGTAAGTCAACGCAAACACTTATTGGCTGCTAGCTATTGGCTGCTGGCTTGGCGTTAGCTTTACGTAATGCAGCTTGCTTACCAGCAGACAACAGCTTTCAGTTGTGAGAAGAAGCAGACAACATTTGCATTCCGATGGGAGAAAAAATGTCAAACTCAGTCATGTTGCAAATTCCCTTCTCTGACAATACAAACATTTGGACAGAATATGGTTTTGTAAGCATTTCCATTAAGTAATATTATATTATAATTTGTTTATATACTGAAAAGAGAATTCAACGTTAAGAACTAACCTTTTTTTAAAAAGCCATTAAAAGGTTTGTAAAAATACGATATATATCTATAGGGAGAGACAGATATATACCAAGCATTAATATCGGCATATAGCATGTCATTTAACAAAAGGACATTCCGTCTAACAAGTTACACGTGTATTTCAGGAAAGAAAAGACACAAAAACTGAAATAAGACACTCGGAAGCAAATAGTTCTACAATAATATTAAGCTCTGCCACTGATTGAATCATATACTCAGGTTTACAGGAAACCAACATTTTATTTCGCTTTATATTTGCTTGGACCGTCGGCTATTTACTAAACGGATGACCATGAATTATGACATCCCGTCATAGCCGACTTGTCACCAAAGTCTTTAGACAGCCTTATGACATATCAAGACAGCCTTTTGACATGTCACGTCATAATTAATGACACGTCACCACATCCTCCTTACACGTCATCTCAGCTTTATGAAATGTCACCACCAGTAACCATGAGCCAAGTGACACACGACACGCCACCACAGCCTTATGACATACTACCACAGCCGTATGACATATCAAGACAGCCTTTTGACATGTCGCCACAGCATAATTACACGTCACCACAGCCTTCGAACACGTCATCTCAGCCTTATGACATGTCACCACCAGCATCATGACACGTCACCACAGCCTTATGCCATGTCACCACGTCATAATGACATGTCACCACATCCTCCTTACACGTCATCTCAGCTTTATTAAATGTCACCACCAGTCACCATGAGCCTCGTGACACGTCACCGCAGCCGTATGACATATTACCACAGCCGTATGACATATCAAGACAGCCTTTTGACATGTCGCAACGGCATAATTACACGACACCACAGCCTTCGAACACGTTATCTCAGCCTTATGACATGTCACCACCTGCAGCATTATGCCATGTCACCACAGCCTTAAAACATATCAAGACAGCCTTTTGACACGTCGCCACGGCACAATGACACGTCACCACAGCCTTCGAACACGTCATTTCAGCCTTATGACATGTCACCACCAGCATCATGACACGTCACCACAGCCTATGCCATGTCACCACAACCTCATGGACATGTCACCACAGCCTTATGACATGTCACCACTGCCTTATGACATGTCACCACAGCCTTATGCGTTACATATCACCACAGCCTTTGCTATGTCACCACAGCCTTCATGACAAATTAAGACAGCCTTTTGACACGTCACCACAGCCTTATGACATGTCACCACAGCCTTATGCTATGTCACCACAGCCTTATGACACGTCACCACAGCCTGATGCATTACATATCACCACAGCCTTATGCTATGTCAACACAGCCTTATGACAAATTAAGACAGCCTTATGGTATGTCACCACAGCCTTATGCTTTGTCACCACAGCCTTATGCTATGTCACCACAGCCTTATGCTATGTCACCACAGCCTTATGACACATCACCACAGCCTTATGCATTACATATCACCACAGCCTTATGCTATGTCACCACAGCCTTATGACAAATTAAGACAGCCTTATGGTATGTCACCACAGCCTTATGCTTTGTCACCACAGCCTTATGCTATGTCACCACAGCCTTATGCTATGTCACCACAGCCTTATGACACATCACCACAGCCTTATGCATTACATATCACCACAGCCTTATGCTATGTCACCACAGCCTTCATGACAAATTAAGACAGCCTTTTGACACGTCACCACAGCCTTATGACATGTCACCACAGCCTTATACTATGTCACCACAGCCTTAATGACAAATTAAGACAGCCTTATGACATGTCACCACAGCCTTATGCTATGTCACCACAGCCTTCATGACAAATTAAGACAGCCTTATGACATGTCACCACAGCCTTCATGACAAATTAAGACAGCCTTTTGACACGTCACCACAGCCTTATGACATGTCACCACAGCCTTATGCTATGTCACCACAGCCTTATGACATGTCACCACTGCCTTATGACATGTCACCACAGCCTTATGCTATGTCACTACAGCCTTCATGACAAATTAAGACAGCCTTTTGACACGTCACCACAGCCTTATGACATGTCACCACAGCCTTATACTATGTCACCACAGCCTTAATGACACATTAAGACAGCCTTATGACATGTCACCACAGCCTTATGCTATGTCACCACAGCCTTCATGACAAATTAAGACAGCCTTATGACATGTCACCACAGCCTTCATGACAAATTAAGACAGCCTTTTGACACGTCACCACAGCCTTATGACATGTCACCACAGCCTTATGCTATGTCACCACAGCCTTATGACATGTCACCACTGCCTTATGACATGTCACCACAGCCTTATGCTATGTCACTACAGCCTTCATGACAAATTAAGACAGCCTTTTGACACGTCACCACAGCCTTATGACATGTCACCACAGCCTTATACTATGTCACCACAGCCTTAATGACACATTAAGACAGCCTTATGACATGTCACCACAGCCTTATGCTATGTCACCACAGCCTTCATGACAAATTAAGACAGCCTTATGACATGTCACCACAGCCTTATGCTATGTCACCACAGCCTTATGACATGTCACCACTGCCTTATGACATGTCACCACAGCCTTATGCTATGTCACTACAGCCTTATGACATGTCACCACAGCCTCATGGACATGTCACCACAGCCTTATGCTATGTCACCACAGCCTTATGACATGTCACCACTACCTTATGACACGTCACCACAGCCTTATGCATTACATATCACCACAGCCTTATACTATGTCACCACAGCCTTATGACAAATTAAGACAGCCTTATGACATTTCACAACAGCCTTATGCTATGTCACCACAGCCTTATGCTATGTCACCACAGCCTTATGACACGTCACCACAGCCTTATGCATTACATATCACCACAGCCTTATGCTATGTCACCACAGCCTTCATGACAAATTAAGACAGCCTTTTGAAACGTCACCACAGCCTTATGCTATGTCACCACAGCCTTATGCTATGTCACCACAGCCTTCATGACAAATTAAGACAGCCTTATGACATGTCACCACAGACTTCATGACAAATTAAGACAGCCTTTTGACACGTCACCACAGCCTTATGACATGTCACCACAGCCTTATGCTATGTTACCACAGCCTTCATGACAAATAAAGACAGCCTTATGACATGTCACACCAGCCTTCATGACAAATTAAGACAGCCTTTTGTCACGTCACCAAAGCCTTATGACATGTCACCACAGCCTTATGCTATGTCACCACAGCCTTATGACACGTCACCACAGCGTTATGCATTACATATCACCACAGCCTTATGTTATGTCACCAAAGCCTTATGACAAATTAAGACAGCCTTATGACATGTCACCACAGCCTTATGATATGTCACTACAGCCTTATGCTTTGTCACCACAGCCTTATGCTATGTCACCACTGCCTTATGACACGTCACCACAGACTTATGCATTACATATCACCACAGCCTTATGCTATGTCACCACAGCCTTATGACAAATTAAGACAGCCTTTTGACACGTCATCACAGCCTTATGACATGTCACCACAGCCTTATGCTATGTTACCACAGCCTTAATGACAAATTAAGACAGCCTTATGACACGTCACCACAGCCTTATGCTATGTCACCACAGCCTTATGCTATGTCACCACAGCCTTATGCTATGTCACCACAGCCTTATGCTATGTCACCACTGCCTTATGACACGTCGCCACATACTTATGCATTACATATCACCACAGCCTTATGCTATGTCACCACATCCATATGACAAATTAAGACAGCCTTTTGACACGTCACCACAGCCTTATGACATGACATGTCACCACAGCCTTATGCTATGTCATCACAGCCTTAATGACAAATTAAGACAGCCTTTTGACATGTCACCACAGCCTTATGCTATCTCACCACAGCCTTAATGACAAATTAAGACAGCCTTATGACACGTCACCACAGCCTTATGACATGTCACCACAGCCTTATACTATGTCACCACAGCCTTCATGACAAATTAAGACAGCCTTATGACATGTCACCACAGCCTTCATGACAAATAAAGACAGCCTTTTGACACGTCACCACAGCCTTATGCATGACATGTCACCACACCCTTATGCTATGTCACCACAGCCTTATGCTATGTCACCACAGCCTTATGACAAATTAAGACAGCCTTATGACATGTCACCACAACCTTATGCGTTACATGTCACCACAGCCTTATGCTATGTCACCACAGCCTTATGACAAATTAAGACAGCCTTTTGATACGTCACCACAGCCTTATGCGTTACATGTCACCACATCCTTATGCTATGTCACCACAGCCTTATGACACGTCACCACAGCCTTATGACATGACACCAAAGCTTTATGACATATTTATTTCAATCGTATTTTATTGTTCTTGTCAACAGTAAAAATTACATACAATTTACACATTCACATACAATCAAATCAAACAAAAAGAGTAAACAGGTTGGGCTACAAGTTATGACAACATTAGTTTTAGCCCTTTCCAGGCGTTCATGTTATGTCAATATATATATATATATATATATATATATATATATATATATATATATATATATATATATATATATATATATATATATATATATATATATATATATATATATATATATATAATTAAGGAGAAAATGATATTTTTTTGAATTTAGGAAAAAAGAGAACTGGTTGCCACCAAAAGAAAAACAGGATTGTAATAACATCCAAGACTATTTATATCGTTCTTTAGGATGATATCAAAAGAAACGTTTGGTTAATTTAAGGACTTCAATAAAAATACATTGTTTTCATCGCCTGTGTTATTTTCAATTCCAAACCAAATAATAATTTTGAATTACTTACAGTATGAAATATTCGAGTACATGTATTTCTAAAGAAATACATGCGTTCTTCGCTGTATCTACTACATTTAAAGAAATAATGATCTGCATATTTTGTTCCTTTTCCACGGTCGCAAATAGGATTATCACGAAGAAAAAATATATGATGTGCATTAAGATTGCTGAGCTAGCACTTCTGATCCTTGTATGGTGGATATTAGAAAGTCTGTCCCCGACAAGATAATATTTCAGAACAATTAAGACTTTGTAAGTATCACTTAAACGTGACTTAACATCATTAAGCATGTAAATTTGAACATCAAGTCGGTTCCTAATGTCATCGCAGCCTTATGTGAACATGTCATAGCAGCCTCATGACACGTCACCTAAGCCATCTGACATGTCAACACAACCTTAAGAACATGTAACCGCATCCTTTTGAACATGTCATCACAACCTAATGGTATGCCACCACAACCTTATTACATGCCACTGCAGTCTAATGACATGTCATCACAGCCTTATGACATGTCACCACAGTCTAATGACATGTCACCACAGTCTTATGAAATGTCACCACAGTCTAATGACATATCACCACAGTCTAACGAAATGTCACCACAATCTAATGACATGTCGACACTGTTTAATGACAAGTCACCACAGTCTTATGACATGTCACCACAGTCTAATGACATGTCAACACAGCCTTATGAAATGTCACCACAGCCTAATGACATGTCACCAAAGTCTAATGAAATGTCACCACAGCCTAATGACATGTCACCACAGTCTAATAAATTGTCGACACTGCCTAATGACTTGTCATCACAGCCTAATGACATGTCACCACAGCCTAATGAACATGTCATCACAGCCTAATAAATTGTCGACACAGCCTAATGACTTGTCATCACAGCCTCATGACTTGTCATCACAGCCTAATGAACATATCATCACAGCCTAATGAACATGTCACCACGGCATAATGAACTTGTCATCACAGCCTCATGACTTGTCATCACAGCATAATAAACATGTCATCACTACTTCATGAACATGTCATCACAGCCTAATGGCTTATCATCACAGCCTAATGAACATGTCATCACATCCTAATGAACATGTCATCACAGCCTAATGAACTTGTCATCACAGCCTCATGACTTGTCATCACAGCATAATAAACATGTCATCACAGCTTCATGAACATGTCATCACAGCCTAATGAACTTGTCATCACAGCCTCATGACTTGTCATCACAGCATAATAAACATGTCATCACAGCTTCATGAACATGTCATCACAGCCTAATGACTTGTCATCACAGCCTAATGAACATGTCATCACAGCCTAATGAACATGTCATCACATCCTAATGAACATGTCATCACAGCCTAATGACATGTCATCACAGCCTAATGGCTTGTCATCACAGCCTAATGAACATGTCATCACAGCTTCATGAACATGTCATCACAGCCTAATGAACATGTCATCACAGCCTAATGAATATGTCATCACCGCCTAATGAACATGTCATCACAGCATAATGAACATGTCATCATAGCCTAATGAACATGTCATCACAGCCTCATGAACATGTCATAACAGCCTAATGGCTTGTCATCACAGCCTCATGAACATGTCGTCACAGTCTAATGAACATGTCATCACCGCCTAATGAACATGTCATCACAGCCTAATGAACATGTCATCACAGCCTCATAAACATGTCATCACAGCCTAATGGCTTGTCATCACAGCCTAATGAACATGTCATCACAGCCTAATGAACATGTCATCACAGCCTAATGGCTTGTCATAACAGCCTAATGAACATGTCATCACAGCTTCATGAACATGTCATCACCGCCTAATGAACATGTCTTCACAGCCTAATGAACATGTCATCACAGCTTCACGAACATGTCATCACAGCCTAATGGCTTGTCATCACAGCCTAATGAACATGTCATCACAGTCTAATGAACATGTCATCACCGCCTAATGAACATGTCATCACACTCTAATGAACATGTCATCACCGCCTAATGAACATGTCATCACAGCCTAATGAACATGTCATCACAGCCTAATGAACATGTCATCACAGCCTAATGAACATGTCATCACAGCCTAATGAACATGTCATCACAGCCTCATGAACATATCGTCACAGCCTCATGAACAGTCATCACAGCCTAATGAATATGTCATCACAGCCTCATGAACATGTCACCACAGCCTCATGAACATGTCATCACAGCCTCATGAACATGTCATCACAGCCTAATATCTTGACATCACAGCCTAATGAACATGTCATCACAGATTATGAGCATGTCATCACAGCATTATGAACATATCATCACAGCCTCATGATCATGTCATCACAGCCTAATGAACATGTCATCACAGCCTAATGATCATGTCACCACAGCCTCATGAACATGTCACCACAGCCTCATGAACATGTCACCACAGCCTCATGAACATGTCACCACAGCCTCACAAACATGTCATCATAGCCTCATGAACATGTCATCACAGCCTCACATCACAACCTCATGAACATGTCATCACAGCCTTATGAACATTCATGCAAGTGGCAGAAGTTGGTCATAATTATAATGCTGATCCTGATGCTGACCTGACTGAATGCCGCTTGACAACGGATCTAAATGTTTACAAAACAAATACACTTTTATCATAAATTTTAGATATGTATTTATTTGCCAATATCACCACATTGTAAATATCCATACAGATTCCTAGATATTAATTTAATACCCAGACCAACCAATTAAATCACTCTCTACCCAAAATCCCAAAATATTAATGACAACCAAATTTAAAAGAACATAGACATTCTGTAACAATGTCTTATATCAATATAAACCAATCAAATACGGAATGTCAATGTCTAGTGAAAATGATACAGTTGCAAAATAAGCATGAAATAAGTATTCAGTTTGAGTAAAAATTCCTGAAGCTTTAACATAACTGATAAACTATCACAGTGTGACACAGACAGATATGGTTTATTAGACTGTGATGCAAATACCTTCCTACAAGTACTTATATGATCATTAATATACTCTGAAACCGATAACAATCCTACCCCAAGGTATACTATAAAAAGTATACCAATTTTCCTATCACAATAATTATTTGCATATGGGTCATATATAAATTACATTTCTTCAAAGAAGTGACATGCAACACCTGATAGTACTTTAATATTTCTTGCTATCATTATTGTTTGATTAAATTGTACAGGTTATTACGCTGCTTCAACATAGCATTCAAATCTTTAGATTTCAAGATAGCAGCCATAGACACAACTGTCGTAGTTTCTAAGGACACAAGTTTCGGGTCATCAGTTTTCAGGGCCCTGATACATGTCAATGCAAGCTGAAGTGACTGGCTCGGTGACTGAGTTACAGGGAACAAACAAGCAAACCACAGATTTGTCTTGCTCTTTGCATCTGAAGGTTTGGGTTGTACTTTTTCTCCAGTAAGATTAACAACCTTCACATACTCTTGAACAGTTTTCCCATGAAAATGAAGTCTAGATATGTCATTTGCAGGCTCCATCTTTTTCAGGTTGTCTTTAATGTGGAAGAACACTGTTGCAAACTGAGTTTCATTGTCAACCTGTACTGGTATAGTGTGGATAAATATGTTTGGTGGAAATTCTAGGCATTCTTGGTTGCCCGCATTAACTGCATTTACATCTTCACAATCGTTTTCAGTTTTTATGGTGTAGGTAAGATTGCTAAGTATACAGTTTTGACCAACTCTTACTGGAATGCCAAAATGGCAAAACTCAACAACTGCAGTCTCTGGAATGTACGAGCTTAGGGGAAGAGAACTGTGCATCACACACCCCAGTGATGTGTCTGACAAACGCATCTTTTTCCTTGTTGGGCTGCCTAAATCACCTCCACTGAGTGGAAGAACCTTCATGTTTTCTGTCCACAAGTTAAAAACATCTTTCCCAAGGCCCATTTCAGACTGGAACTCTGCATCGAAGCAGAAGTAGTTGATGTACTCCTGTGTTGTACCAATGTGGACAAATTTTGATAAGTTCATCACCAACAATGTGAGAGGAGTACCCCTTAGAAGGTCAAACACTTTCTCCCTTGTAGCCTTCAAATCTTGCGTAAGTGTGCTGATGTTTCCAGTGTTGTCTATGTAGTCTCTTGTTGCTCCTTCGCCAAGCGCTTGCAGAAAATCACCATAAGCATCAATTTCACATTTTACCGGACCAATGGCTTCCAAAAATTGAAGTAGTTTCTTTGTAACATCATGAGCAAAGAAAAAAGAGCTATCAGTGTATGCTGCCTTGCCATCAACAACCAAGTTCCCTGCAAGCTTGCTTTGCTCTTTATCCAAAACAGCTCCTTTTGCATACATTGTTTCTATGGATGGTTTTTGAAGAACTTGGTAGCATGAGCAATTCTGTAGTGGAATATTAGGGTCAACTTTCTCAATATCTTTGATGACATACACTCCATGTCCAGTGCCTACGTCTAGAGAAGAAGGGTGAGCAAGTGCTGTGAAGCCTTCAGGGGCAAACTGTATGTCCTCATGATTATCACCCAGACTGTACACAAGAAAATCATCAGCGCATGTAACAAACACTCCTGGTCCCATTTTAGGAATCAGAGGGCAGAACATTGCTAGTTTCATATCCAGCATATCACACATGGATTTCTCGCCCTTTGGTACTGGAGCAAAGACCTTGCCTAGAACGCTAGCACTTGGCATTCTCTGGCTTTGGCCCCCAGCATGGATGAGAAGGACCCTCTTGTTGTACAGATCTTCACCATACTTCTCCAACAGGAACTGTAGACTCACAAGAGTTGATCCACCATTTCCTGAAATAAATAATTCACAATACATATTATATTACATAATACTAATCAAACCATAAAATGTATGTTAATATTATGTTACTTGACTATGATGCTATGGTAATTATACAAAAATAAATTATTATTGAAAACTGCCTGATTATTTCCACCGTAATTAACTTCGGAGTTACACAAATTACTTTAATAGGATCAGTATTCCAAATTATCACGAACTCGCAGGCCCAAATCAAGCCCAGCAAAAGTTTTCTCATTTGTTAATAAATTCAGGCTTGTGTTATTTTACAAAATGAACCTAATGACAGAGTTGTAATACTCAGGCTTATGCAAGAAAATCTTAATTTGATATCAGAAACAGATGTACATAAAATGAAAGAATATTATAAACCTTTTCATGAAGCTACAAATAAACATATCAGATTTATTTCCAGTTCAAATTAGAAGGAACATAAGCAAAATATCATGACCAACAATCTGTAAAACCTACATGTTATTAAATGTATTATTTCATGTACAATATAAGTCCACCTTAAACGCCTTTTTTCTGCTATATGCACAATCTGCAAGCTTACCTATTTTCGGTCCTGGTGGATCAGCTACTACATGGATGGGCACGTCCAATGGCAGCTCTCCTCGCCCGGTCTTGTATTCCAGTTGTCTGTCATAGACCTCCTTTTGTGCTTCATCCATGGCAGTCAACACAATCAAGTCCCAGAACTCACAACCAAACTCATCCCTTTTTTTTCCTGCATTTAAACAAAATTACTGTTGGAAACAATGCAAGCACAAATTGGAAGAGTTATATTACATATATGTGACTAAATGAAATCTAACCTTGTGCCAACACCAAAGAGGTTGTGGGTTTGATCCCAAGGAAGGGTACTTTCACTTGGCCTGTCAAATGGGTTTTAACCACTAAGATTGATCTTAAGAAATCCCCAAAATAGAATTTGATTATATTGACTAACAAAAAATGGCAAATGACCCCTTTTTGAACTTTGACCAAAGTTATTACAGTATAATTACTAAACATACATGTACATGTATGCCTTTACAAATAATTATGTAAGGGGCATTAAGGCAGTGGTTGATTCTTTACAGAACTGTCTGGATTTTTACATAAAATGCAAAACTACCAATCAGTTAAACTTAATAATCTTGGCAGCAATGGCTTGATTTAAAAAATAGAAACCATGACAACCAGAACATCAGCCCACAGTTAACCAAGTGAACTAACCAGTTAAAAATTCTTATCCACTGTCAATACCTCTCCTTAAAATACATTAGTACCGGTAGGCCTAGTTATTCCCACTCACACTACTGGCCAGTACACTTCTAAGTTTCTGTGTCTCTCTTGCTTGGACAGTGAGATTTCAATGGTTATTACAATTAGAATGGCTGAACAAATATGTAATTGTACAAAGTCCATTAAGTACATGCAAAACGTAATGCACCAGTCAATTGTAACAACAGCCCCCCAGGTCCCGGGAATAGCGGGGACTTTAACTTTCCATCCAGCCAGGTAAAATCCCCGCCCTACAAGGACAGACTGCTGGTAGACTCCCTGCAAAATACCCCCGCAGTCTGCGGATAACCTAGATAGGCCGATTCCCTGCTATTTTTGGCGCAAAAACAAATCCATCTTTTCACTCGGTACCTGGAAGGTAAAAACACGGAATATTTCCCCTGCTAGTCCCCTGATGTGGAGAGTGGGGCGTTACAATTGACTTGTGCATAAAATGCGTGTACATGTGTGTCATGGTGTCAATGTTTTGTTAATTTTTTTCATACAAATAAATTAATAAACATTCTAATATGATCATTTGATTTGGTGGTTTTAAATACATAATCTGATGGTTAAATCACCTCTAATTGTTCCATATGACTCATAGATTTGTGAGTTCTTGTTTGTCGGGGATGACATGTCCAAAATACTTCTTAATTGTCTAATCAACGGATGGTCATGAGAATGTTGACACCTGTCAAAACACCTCGACGTAGAGTCACTTCCCTTGAATTGTATTATACAACCTCTAAGAAAATTTCGATACAGCCTCTAAGAAAATATAGAGAAAATAAAATGTGAGAATAATTTTGGTAACGCTAGTTTCATAATTTAACAAGTACTCTTTTTGAGACAATTTTAACGCACATAACACTGTACCGTTGTTAAAAAAACTGTAATGGACCTAGATATGACTTAACAATTTAAAACAAAACAATCACTTTATAGGAACATACTACTGTAGTAATTAAGTCAAGCAGTGCTACTTACACGGACAAATATATTTCTTTTGCAAACAAAGAGCACCACATAAGCCTTTTTTGATGTCAATGCTCAACTATTCTCAACGGATCAAAGGGGCACAACCTTTCAACATCGAAGTCAGAGTGATGACTTGCTTCACATATGTGTAATACTTAATTCACATATCTACAATATTGTTCATATCATCACACGGACATCCACTGGTTGATAGGTCTGTGATCATCATGAACACATTCTGAGGCGTTTAAAATGCATTTTCGTATAACTGATTGCGATTTGTTTTTGCAACCCAAGGGTTGAACATATCAATGACCTTGCTTCAAAATATTGAAGCTGCATTTTTTCTGTTTCGGAATTTTTACATCATAAAGGCAAGTCGTATCTTACTGCAAAATGCTGAGTAAATAGTCTAATGAGAAAATGGTGTTGTACTGTGTGATCAAAATGCAAAGCAATGATTGGACATCTCACAGAGAAGCAAAAATGCTGAACCTTCAGAAATTGTAACTAAAAAAATGTATTGTTTGGGGATTTAAGGTTTTTGTAAAAAAGAATCTGTGATAAAATTACTTAGATTTAATACTAAAAGCGTTGCTACTGAAAACATGGGATTTTGTAGCTTCAACATTTGGAAGAAATAATGGATCCTCAGGAAAAAGAATAAGAATTGGGATGGGCTGCAAAATGCAACAGCGTGTATAACTGTTTACAAATTGATACTATTTACGCATTAATATTCAGCTTTGAAGTGCATTGAACATGTCACTCCATCTATATAAAAAAACGCAAATTTGTTCACATGTAATTTTATTTTTTTAATACAACATCTATCAAATTACTTATAAGGAGAACATAATAATATATGTGCACTGGTCTTGACAGAACACAGGGATCTACAGAATATCATCTTGAAACATACAAAACAATATGTTTTACATACCAACAAGCACATCCAAGTTTGTATGTAACTAATAAACCATAAAGCCATTTTTTTAATGCTGACAATGTGATCTGATGCTTTCAGTATAACACAGTCATATATCTATCTATAAAGATGCAACCTTTTCAATAAGGGAATCACTAACACTTATAATGAAAACAAATCAGGCAGAACTCAAAACACCAATAATGTTCATAATACACAAAATATATCAAAATGGATAATACTTTCAAACATATAAAGTGCTTTTATTAAAAGGACTTCATTTCATTTGGCTCTTATTATTTTAGTCATACAATACTTAGATTCTAAAAATTAGATTCCGAACTAAAATCATTTAATATTCGTAACAAATGATAACATTACAATAAGACTTTGAATATATCATTTTTATAGTTCACTTGTTAAAAATCTTAAATATTTATACATAACATAAAGAGATTTAACATAAAACAGATTTACTATCAATACAAAACCTATGGCAAGAAGAAGTTCGTTAGATCTATTGGGTGTTTTTGCGTATAACTGTAATAATGGCAATCTTTGCGTGTTACTGTTATAATGGCACAACAACTATTATAATATATTGCTAGACAAAAACAAATATTTTCTAGTTACCATTGTATACAGTATAAAACTTATAAATATGATTTTAATATTAATTATACTGTACTTGTTAGAGCAAACAAAAGTTTATAACTAAAATTATGGGTTCCTAAACAACTATAATATCAATACTGCTTATATGACCATTAAATAAAATAAGGCATACTATCATGTACAAAAATTCTGACTGACTAGCATTCAAGAAAATTTCTTTTGATTGTTAAAAAGTACCGGTACATGTAAAACTAAATGAATACGGTTATAAGTTTATTTGACAAAATCTGCAATGAATACGGTTATAAGTTTATTTGACAAAATCTGCAAAAACAATGCTTTTGGCCATATATGTGATGTTATAGGGTAGTTCCACTTAAGAGCAAATCGAACAAACTACAACCATGAACATCGAGTATCAAAGTTCTGTGCAGGATAAAAATAGACCAACAGTTTTCTGATCACCTTTGCAGCCCTAATTCAATAACTTAAGTAAAATCAATACTCTAAAGCATGGCTGACACTTGGTGATTAAATATCTCTTAAAAGCTGGCTGGAGATAACACCAATAACAGTGTACAAACATACACCCTTATCTTTCCAAGCTTAAATGTCTATGAACTCAATGTTGTAGAGTAACAACTAGCAAAAGCATTCTAACATAATCTTACCATGTGTTACTTAATCTTGATCACCATACATACATAGAGAATTCTAACTTGTTGATACTTTTGTTAACTGTTTGTATGAATAAAATAATAATGAGTTGAGTCTTTAGACATACACATAATCAGATGTATACATGTGATTTGTAAAATGTAAATGTACATGTATATAGGAAGTTCTGAATTTTATCTTCCTACAACTAATGCTATCTAATCTGTATATTTAGCTCAGTCATACAACTGCAGGAAGGAAAAATGCAGAAGTAAAGTACCGGTACTAGAAACAAGAAAAAACATATGACCCGCATTGAAATCTTTAGATCCTTGAGTTTACAAATATATTTAAAGTAGATTCAGAAAACAATTTTCAGGAATGGTTTTAAAAACCAAAATTGTCTGTAATAGTTCTGGCCATCTCTGGACAGTGTGCATGGCAAAGAAATAATAGAATTTTGTTCACTAATATTATATATTCACAAATAACATTACCAAAACATCCAATTAAATCTTAAAAAGCAACAATGACCTGTTTTAAACTTTACACAACCACCATATGATAATAAGCAGGACTAAAATACAATATAACCATTACAACTGTGGACAATTATACAAAAGTCATGTAAAACACTAAAAATCAACTTAAAATTAAAGTAAAAATGCCATGTCTAAATGCCATGTCTTAATTTACTACTTATATTCTTCCTATTTAGTATTTCAAATATACTTACAGATATTCACATTTAAATTGTTTATGGATAATGTTTACTGTCTTGTTTTTTTTTTAATCATTAATCTTCTTCTCCATTGACATTATGTGTTTTGTTAAAAAGATGAATCTTAATTAAATGTATCATTCTCAGAAACAATGCAAAAGTTCAATGCTGAGTTGATTTCTTATCTGAAAGAACTGAAACATCTAAAAAGTGTAACCAGTAACACTACACATTTATTAAAGAAAACAATGCAACTTTATATTAAAAATGAAATTAAAACTGTTTAAAATAAATGAAAATTAAAACTATTTTAGCTGTTGATTAGAACCATATTCAAGGCATGTGTCGCGATGAAAAAGGCATTATTCTAAAAACGATCGGTAAAACAAGTATACATAACGATTTAAGAAATCATGAAATCATGAAATCATGAAATCATTAAATTAAAAGGGTTCAAATGCTATTCTACTTTTGTTCATCCAGTTCATAATAAAACTGATTTTTGATGTACACCCTGACTATGTACTTGAAATACTGAAAATGCAACATTGCTTAAAAGTAAAAATATAAATAAAAAACTAATAAATCCTTAATACCGTAATGATGATGACGACAATGATGATGATGATGATGATGATGATGATGATGATGACGATGATGATGAAATACTAAGTTCATTACTTTTTAAGAGAAAGTCAGATAACTTTAGCTGAGCGAGAGTAAAGACGTAAGTTAATACTGAACACTGATCTGCAAAGCCAACATAAAAAGAACAACCTTTTTAAAACAGCAAAATTTAGATAATCATTCATGCACTTAATGACTTTAAAAGTAGATTCTGAAAAACATTATATAAAGTAAAGATACTGAGTGATTAACAAAAATCTCTAACATTACTCATTAAGTATTCTTTTAACAAATTGATCATTAACAAATATTGCAATAAATTTATCATGAACTTTTTTTCGGAAATTGTCTAAGAAGCTTAAATAAATCATTATTCTGTTATCAAGTAAGATAAAATTACTTAAGAAATGTAAAAAGGTTAACTGTGCAGCGTTACCATGTTCCAGGCTTTTAAGTTAAATTTTTTATTTAATTCAAAATAACTGAACATTATTATTAAAACTTACATGTACAAAAACCTGTGTCATATATGTAACAAAAGCATTCTTCGCAAGATAAATGATAAACCATACATGTACAGTATAAATGACATGATATTTATTTTATTTGCACTGTAATATAGCATAGGTACGACATTCCAAGATTTGAGTGAAACAGTGGATGAGATCACACATGCTGCACTGTTCCAGCGGTGGATTCCAGGTCTGTCATCTGCTTTGGCAGCGTTGTCTGCTTGTTCACAATGTGGAATGAAGTCATTTTGGCTGTACAAAGGGCCCATACAACCCCAGTGGTTTCAAGAACCATGGATACTGGCACTATTACAATTGGTAAAAAGCACAAAAACACATATTTTGGCCAACCCATTCTTCTTGGAGAAAATGATTTAATTGCACCGAATATAAACAGGAATAACATAGTAGCTCCCATAAACCCGCACAGAATGTTTACACTGCGCCACATTGGTAGCGGGAAAAGGGGCACTAATACGATATTCGGTACAGTGAATGGCATCGAAACCCATGAGAGCAGCATTAATGTAATGCCATACTTGTATCTGTACGAGATCTGTGAACTAAAGAACACATTGTAGATTCCCTGGACCCATCGTTTACGCTGATAAATGTAGTCTTTTGCTGAGAACGTACTCTTTTCCCACATTTCCCCTTCAACAAATCCAAACTGATGGCCTTCCTTCCAAGCTGTCAGAGCAAAGAAACAATCCTCAGCAATGCTGCCCTCAACTCCAAAATCATAGGTGATCTGCTTTTCCGCAGCAGCATTAGAAACAATAAAGCTTCCTTTCCAACTGAATACTGGTTTGTGGAGATATTTCAAGCAGAATCGGATCATTCCATAGTCCATTCCTACCCTGACTAGATCAGCTAGGGTTGTAATCCAACTTACTATTTCCTCGTTTGCGTATGTGATCACCCCCTGCCCAAACTTGTATGTTCCATCATTGATGAAGTTCACTATGCCAATTACTGATGATTCAGTGAGTAGAGTTTCTTCATCTAAATGAACGATCCAGTCGTTGTCAGTCAACATATCAACACCTGGCTCTAAACAGTAGTTTAGGGCTCTCGCCTTGTAAAGAGTGTGGTTTTTGGTCTGGTACTTGGTGGGAACAACGACTTCACGAAGTCGTGGTGACTTAGGTAAGTTCACAGTATTGTCCGTAACAACTTCTAGAATGTAATTATCAAGTCCTATTCTGGAGCATACTTCAATATTCCGCTCAACATTTTTCTTTACTAGTTCAGGGAATGTCCCTCGTGTCACTACACGGATGCATATGAATGGTCCAAACAATGTTGATGTCTTAAGCTTTGGTTTTGCTGGATGGGTGTTAAACATAACAAGTCCACAAAAGTTGAACATGGCTTGAGGGATGGGAACAAATGTTAGAAACCTAAGAATGTATAGCAGTATGGTCACCTTTTCCCCATACTCCAGGAAAGGGTCAAATCCCTCAAGGCGATCAGGACCAAACCCTCCTGTTAGCACACAGAAAATGAGGATAATAATGAGAAGAAGTCCAACTGTAAGAACATGTAGAATGTGAGAGAGTCCCTCCATGGTGGTTTTCGTGGTCTTGCAAGTTCAAAAGTTCGCTAAATCTGGGGACAACAGATCTGGAAAAAAATAAATACATTAAACCCTCTTTTTTCATCACATTGACACAATGCATTATATCATAACATTTTATATAAAAGTTTAATACAACAGAATAATTCATAACTGTTAAAAGAATAAATTAATCTCAAACAAAAAGGTTAGAAGTTTAAACAAAAAAATCATATTATACTTGTATACAACCTTTAAAACCCTGTTTCTTTTAAATAAGTAACATTTAAAATTTCAAAAATCCAGAAAGATAAATATGTTTAGGTTTTTTTTATAACATTAATTTCCACTGAAAGCAGAACTATTTGGGTACTATCGTATATCCTGATAGTAAGGTTATGCTCACAAACTTACAGTATATATATCTGCAGTTTAAAATTTGATCAGATCTTAATATCTGAATTTCAACCCTAATAAGTTAATTGCATAAAATAATCAGGTTCTATGAAGAGCAAGAGAAATAATCATCAGCAATTCTCCACTCAAGTGCTTACCACTTGTTTGAATAGGAAACTTTGAAGCAGCACGGACAAATATGTACACATTACACTTAAGGTTCCCCTTATGTTTGAACACCATAAGGAGGAAAGTTTCATTATTAATTTTGTAATAAAATGATTATTCAGACAGATTAATGACAATGCTTTACACAGTATTCATTATTGTTGGGTGTGTAAAATAGTTGACAAAAAATAAGAAAAGCTAAAATATTTTATTTTTTTTTATATATCCAATGCATAAAGTTCAATGCATATAGATGATACATGCTGAATTAAGAAAATAACAAACGATCAATTGCGAATCACAAACAATCTGTCAGAATTGTTTACGACCACAAATAAATGCCCCACCCACCTTCCGTTCAACATCAGAATCTTTTATCAATAATTCCTTTTCGATCCATAACGTCTGGATGTCAAAAACAGTGATTTTACATAAACAATGCTGTGGATTTAATGAAAAGGTATGTTTAATGAAAAATAAGAGTACAATGCAAAACATTACACATTTAAACACATTCACATACCTAGTGAGGATGACTCACAGCGTCTTCGTTCGGATAAGTTCAGTAATTTCCGTGTCACTAAACGCTTGCAAGGGAGAAAAATCCCTGTTCATCAAGTAGAAAATAAGTGCAAGAATTATTTTTCTTGATACTTAACAACAAGTTCCTGATGAATGGAATATATTTGATCAATGTTTTTATATACATAAATATCAACCTCCAGGGACAGTTTTTCTTTCCACTTGACTACTTTTAGCGATTAAAAGCAAGATGTTCGCGACATGTGCCCCTAATTCACACCCGATTGCATCACTGAGAGCCAGGAAATGCGATAACAGCTGCAAAAGCACATTACACAAGGGCCCGAGTGACATCCTTTATCAATAAATCGATCTCAAGCTGATTTGTTTTATCGTAAAGTCCCGGTCCCATAGACTAGATAAGTTTTATGATCAAATAGATTCTATTATACAGTAAGTGTCTTATAATGACAAATAATCACTACAATTGTCGCTTTATCGTTAAAAGGCCATTTGTGATAAAATATTGACCGTTTTAATACAAACGAGTGTGGCCGAATGTTTGCATACTTGTTATTTTAATCATGTGAACAAATCAAGGCAATAAACGCCCTCCTGAAAGTGTAAGCCATCCCAAAATATCTTAACACCAAAATTTAAAAAGTACGAAAAAAAAAAAGTTAACTTGCGGCTTTCATTGAGTTTAAAACTAACTTACTCATATCACATATACACATAATATATTTATAGTATATTATAAGCTTTAAATTATCATCAAATCTGGTTCGGTAAATATAAAATGTACGAGTACGAGCATATTTCTGAATACTTCACTGCTAATGATGCATCATTTGGATAAAAAATCGCATTTTTAGCACTCTATATTTACAGTGTTTGTCTAAAATATCGGCTATCAAGATATAGTTACGACTCGTATGCGCGTGATTTACTGTAAATAACCAAAGTTAGGTTCAACTCAACTCAACACAACTCAGTTTATTGCATAAAACATTTAAACATGCTTTAGAGCAAAGACAACTATTGCAAATGCATACGTTTAAGCAGTATCACTGACCTATAGGTCCTAGGCAAGATCGAACAGTTTTACAAGAGAGCAAACTAATATTCATAACTATGGATAAACGCCCGAACACAACTATTAGCAAATTCAGGCGTTTGCATGACACATACATTTTGACAAGTTAAATTCAGAGTTGCCAGTTGGTCTTTGGAGTTTTCAGATTATTATTGACATTTCTTTGCTTTTGGCCATGTGTTAAAATACATCGGTCTTATATATATATATTTATATATATATATATATTTGGCTCTTAAGTCAGTCGGAATAATTTTTGCATATCAATAAAAAGTGTTATTCACTTTCAGTCTATTAGGTCTTGTTATATTGATGTATCGACTACGCTCAATATGTAACTTGATCATGACGGAGCATTTCTACCCTTGCTGCAGTCTTTTATAATTCATGATTATCTATTATATGTGTGTGTGTAAAAAGTCTCTGCATCAACCACTCTGGTGGTCAGGATAATTGTTGCAGATTTTGATTTAAATCGGCTCGCGCCTCTTAAAATCGGAATCTGCAAAATACTCGAGCCGAATACAGCCTCCCGGTTCAAAACGCAGCACTAACAACTCTAGTACATAGAATTAAACATATACAAGTAACCGATTATAATGTGCACACATGGTCCAAAACATGATAAAAAAATATATCAAATAAAAAAATACCCAAGCGAAAAAAATGTTTATATACAAACAGGGACTATCGGTATACACGTACGATAGAATTAGTGAATTAAACAATCTTAATGAGAAAAGATTTTCAGTGAGCAACCACTGCCTGTGTTAACATCATCTCTAGGTCACTGTTCTTCTGTTTACTTGTTTTACAATTCCTCTATTTGATTTTTACAACAAAAGTGAAACAAAAGCCAAGATTGGATCTATTAGCCGAGGAAATGCAAAGCCGCCTTTGCTTTGCTTGATTTGTTTGATTTCTCATCCTTAGAGACAGCTTCAACATGCATCTCTGTGTCTCCGAAGATCATTTTGATGCTGACTGAGCGGTCGAGACCCGACCCGGGCACATCAATAGTAAGCTTTCCAATATCCGTACAGTTGGGATCGCTAGTGAACGTCGGTTCCGGATCCGTTGAGGCGAAAAACTGGAATTCAATTTCAGTTTGTGTATCCTTTATTGGCTTGTACGAGCGAGTTGCTTGACTCTCCCCGCGGACGACCTCTTGGCCGATTTTCACATGACTATCAAACATTCCCCCGCAAAATTCTTCGCCATTGCTGCTGACGACTTTCTTTGATTCCGGATGCACGCCCTTTTTGAAAGGATAAGAAGTACGGACGCCGTATGTGTACCTGCATTTCCGCTCCTCAATAACAGAAGGATCGTGGCCATATATGACGGCGCCTTTCAGTACCGCCAGTCCGGGATCCTTTGGAACAATCAGCTTCATTTTACCAGGCAAACTTTCAACAGCTTTCCGTATAAGGTCTTGCAGGATTGGCGACTCAGAGAAACCGCCGACCATTAGAACTGTGTCGACGCTTTTCACTTCCGGCAGCGAGAAGAGTGATTTGAGATGCTGCGCTGCTGACTGGCATGCGTCGTTGAAAAGCCCCTTTGCAATGCTCGCCTCCATTCTTATTTTATCCCCAACCCATTGCAGTTTGTCCTTGTAGCGCGGCAAACTGTTTACATGATCTTTGATATTCTTCCCTGTTTTCTCTTTAAACATTTCGTTGAGCGCAATGGGGACCTTGATTGTAATTTTCTCTGACATCTGGTTGCTGAAGCTTCTCTTCTTAACCTCGAACTCGCGGAACAGGTCGATGTAATCCATCATCTTATTCTCGGAGAAGTCGGCCATCACGTCGTTACCGACAATGTCAGCGAGCAGCTCACTGAAAGAGAAAACTTACATTGACATGATGTTACCTAACATTTTAACTTTTGATTTTCACTAAACGAATCAACCAATACGTATAATTGTTATGGAAATGTACGGTGTTCACCTGAAAGGTTTATAGATACGCGTACATATTATCAACCAAAAGTGGGCTTCCTCTGTCAGGCTGTTTAAAACAGCTATTGGATTATTATTCTGTTTAGAGTTTCTGGGGGAAAAATCGCAGAAATATAACAATGTGTAAACAAAGCTTTTTGTGAGAGAGCTTACATTTAACCAGTACGTTCAAACATAATTTAAGATTATGTAAATACATGACTGTTTGAAGCTACAAATTCTAATATCCTTCCTGTTTTATCAGGACACTAGCCCTGGTGACTCACTGGAAGGCCTTGTCGATGTATGTGCCTCCCCAGTTGCCCCCGTTCGCCTTGTACAGCTCCTTCAGAGACCCGCTCGCCTTCACCTCATGTACTGTTATGTCTACCGTACCGCCTGCAAGAGAAACCAAATGTGAATTGGCCAATACACATGTAGTATTCAAATTGTATATATGAATGAAGCATACGTTCGGACGGGATGATATTCAATATACAACTTCAGTCAATCTGATGGTCATAAATCATTAACTCCATTCACTGTATATGTCTGTTATTTATATCGAGCAATCCAATTAGCTACATCGTTGTATTGAATCGCTCTCCTTGCATATATGTGTGTTTATTTCACCATGGTGTAAAAACAACTATATTTACAGTCGAACCTCATTGGCTCGAACACCCAGGGATCGGTGAAAATACGTCGAGCCTCGTAAAGTTTGAGCAAAGTGGGAATGTTTACCTTGCGTTTGAATGAATCGGACCTTTACATCCCGTTCGAGCAAACAAGGAATTCGAACCAAGCGAGTTCGAGCAAACGGGGTTCGACTGAATTTATGGCTATTCTGTGGGGGCAATTTGGAAAGAAACAAAGACCGGCGCATTATATTATCCACTTACCACCAGCGTCAAATACAAGGTATCTGGTTTCCGGGCTGAAGGGCATAAACCGGCTTGAACCTTTAAGGGTGTTCATGGGCAGGTAGCGGCAGCACAGAGAGGCGGCTTCCGGTTCCAGGGCCATTATCAGGCTATCTCCGACCATACCCGCCTGATGAAAACAAGTAATGCGAACATTGTATGTACAATATATTGATCTGTAATAATTATACGAGTACAATGTTGATATGAATATATTTGAAATCGTAGTCTATTTCAAGCTGAACACATAGGAACATTCATAAAGGTCCCAATAACTTGTATTTGGCGATACTACTCCGAGTCTCTGTATACAATAGCAACATCTTGTGTGGTTATATTTATAAAAAACATTTCAAGAGTTCAATAATAAATAATAATTTAATATTGATGGCGTGAATAGACCTGCTCCGCGGCTTCCCTCATGAACTGTTTGGAGACGTCGTTCCAGATGGCCGGGACAGTGAGCACCCAGCGAATCTCATCGTCCTTCACATCCGGAAGTTGCTGCTGCACGCGCTTCATCAGGTGTTCGCGAAGGTAGCGGATGCAGGCCGAGAAGACGTCCATGGCCGGCATCTTCTTTCCGAGTTCGTCTTCCAGCATGAATCGCCGCTTCAGTGTCTGGAGAGTGGTTTCAGTAAGGTACGGTTTTTGACGGTTTGCTGATAGGGCTTGCATTTATTTGAACATTAATCTAATATGATAGATGTGATAATAATATATACGGTTACCAGACAGGTTGACGCAACAGGATACACTATCACTATGCATATTATGTTTTTGGTGAAACATAATTTTATTGCGAACTCAAATAGATGATATAAATAACATGAATGACAGTCTTCACAAACTGTATCAATCTCCTACGCAGTGATCTCCCTTGACAAGCAGAATCGGGATATCTGCCACTATGCGCGAATATATCCGGATATCAGCTATATAAACTAAACAAAAAATATTTTCTTCAGTTATCTTTTTTTGGCAGTTGTTATCCAATTTCAATTATTCAAGATGCATTGATGTTAAACCACAAAAACATTTAATATTAAAGATGAATTACAATATTAACCGATATGATATATGGTCACGTGATTTGCATGGTGGCATTGATAACTGAATTGTAGGGTAAGTAACCACGTGAAGTCTGAAGCTGTATATCTTATTATCGTACACTTCGGTTAACTTTTACGCACCATTTTGTTGTACAGCATCATCTTAAAGCGCCTGAAGAAGTAGTAATTCCTGTGTTCATCATTCTCCTCCGCAAGGTTTCCGTACTCGTCCTCCGCCGCGAACCCAAACTCCTTAAACTGCTTCTTCTTGTCGAAGAGCACACACGTGGTCGTTTTGTGGGACATGAGAGTCGCCCCCGTCCATGTGTTCGCCGACACCTGGGGAAGGAACGATTGATGGGAAATATGTGTATGGGGAATGTAATAAAAACAATATTATAATTTAAGAGCTGATTTTTAAAAGCTCTTTTAGGGTTTAAGAGGAAGGTTTTAAGGCGGTCGGGTGGGCAGGCAGCGAGTAAATGATAATGCAAAGTATCCAGAGCATAAGTATATCAGTAATGGTTGATGGTAACTGTTTTATATAATCATATATATAATTATTATTAGTATGTATTTAATTGAACTGTTCGTAGTTTTTAAAGATGTATAAATAGATCTGTTATCCCATAGCGCCCTTTGACATAATTATATATTATTATAATTGAGTTTACTTGTTTCAATGATAAGAAATAAATTTACCCTTGTTCAAATGTAATGATTAAAAAAGACGATAATTGAAATATTTGTAAATATACACACACCCAGAGACATAAGTAATGTATGATATTCGAATAGCGTGTACATCAACATACTTACATTGAGAGGATCCCTTTTGAAGTCTGTTCTTGAAGAGAAGGCATAACCTGAATAGGCTGTCCCGAAGTCAATGGCCGCAACCAGCAAAAAATCATCATTTCTTGATGCCATTTTCAGACATTTACAATTAGATGTAGGTTTCGATATTTTACTGATAAAACCTTTTAAATCGAAAGAGGAAGCTCAACAATTTCCATACCAGGAACATGTATTAATGCGGGTTTCTACCGCTTTGCTTGATAATTTATAATGATATCAAGCGCGAACGTTTGTATTAATATTGAAATGATGTAACTATGCGAAATAAATAAGGTTTGTATCCATGTATGAATATTTTGTTATTTTGTTTGAAAACCTATTCGGGTTTTTCAAAGTTAATTTCGGTTTTAAAATTAAAGCGTCCATGAAAGGTAATTTTCTTCCGTGTTTCTCCATATACGCAAACTGAAAGAAGGTCAGGGACTTGAGGTGTTAATTTGATTCTTAGACGATAATTGATAATAATTAGTTATGCATTTTACACACATGTACATGGGTATTAATTTCTGCAAAGTTTAAAAACAAGATTTTCCTTAAAGAAGATACTCGGCCATGGTAAACCAGCGGTTTACTGATTTGAATATTTGTTCACTAGACATTGTTCCTGGTTTAATTGTTGACCGGTAATGGATATTTAGGCGTTGCTTACTGAGGGAATCGAAGAGCAGTGCAATACAATATAACATGTAAAAAACAAAATAAATTCAATAACGTGCACACGAGTTCGGATACCGAACTCGTTTCATGTGAAGACGCATTGACTAAACAGTGTCCAAATACGGCGTAGGGTGATCTTGACCTAAGAGTATGGGTCAGCCAGATCAATTCCGAAATTTTATCAGATTGTTAGCATTCTTCTCGTTGAGTTTAGCCTTGAAATATCTTTCGGCTTACTTTTCTTGGTAAATCGTTCGCAAAAAAGTAAATATCTTCAACTTTTAAACAACCACAGAGTTCAACAGATTCGATACTTATTCGACACTCCTTTATTTTATTCCACTTTCTTTACAATGGTCAAGATTTCGAGTTTCACTTTACAATGGCCAATGGGATTTCAAGTTTTATTCTACAATGACCAACGTATATTAAATTATATTCATTCAACCTTTGTTCATTTCACTTGAAATTAAAGGGTGATATCAGAGGCCTACGGCCGACAAAAAGAAAAGAAAATACGATAACTGTTTGTATACGCTATAAAATATTAACCGAGCTTATTATGCATACAAACAAACATCCCTTTCACGAATATGTTATATAATAACTTATATTGTCTAAAACAAATCGACAATGCAGTTTGATTACGGTATAATATATGCAGAAGTAAGCCCATTTTAAGTGATACTTAAGTACTCAAACGACAAAAGAACTTCAATATAAAATAGTTCACATTGCCTATGCTGACAACAAGTGCATTAAGCTAGCTTAAAAGAACTATTGCTTTGGCCGATGCCCTCGAAATTGCATGAAAGGAATTAAGATTGAATTGGATTATTAATATTTCCAAATGCAAGCTGTTATTTCCGATTATGGCGTGTAACGAGCTAGCGATCAGCAACACAAATGAGCAACAAATTCAACAAATTTAAGTGAAATTGAAAATCCAATTTTACAGAACATGAAGTTAAAAATTAATTTAAATTATAATACAAGCACAACAAATTTTTTAGTTCATGTACAAGAATATCCTCATTGGAAAATGAGTTAGTAACTATATAAAGCAATCTTAACTCACCAAATGTATGCTATTCATTCATTCAGGCTACAATGAGTTTAAATGAGGATTATTTGCTCGTGGCGGCGATCGACTTCGGTACCGCCTTCTCCGGGTACGCATTCTCTACACGGGATGACTTCACCAAGGATCCACTCAAGGTGAACATGGACTTAAGTCACGCACAGTTATTCGCGTATCATATATACACAGATGGAATGTTGATTATACTTAAGTAAAAGCTGCACTCTCACAGTTTTATGCACCAGGTCAATTGTAACCACGCCCCCCCCCCACCCTTTTATTTTTTGTCTTTGAACGAGCAGTCTTTTGCGTAAATACCTGCAAACCAGTATAAATAAAAGACTGCTGTCAAAAGATCTGATCAGATGGCTTAAACCGTACTATAAAACAATAAAAACGAAAAAGTGTTTGTTTCAGTGAAAGATAGCAATATATTTCACTTCGTGAACACCATAAGTAAACAATTTGGACATTTTGGTGAATATATTCATTTGTCCATTTTTTAAATCTTTTCAAACAAAAAAGAATGGTCACAAAGCTTTATATTAACTGTGATATTACCTATTTGCAGATTCAATCCAATGTATGGGGTGCGGGAAACCTGATGTCACAGAAGACCTCCACGTGTGTGCTGTTCGACGGGAATAAAAAGTTCCATTCGTTCGGGTTCGATGCGGAGGATAATTACTCCGGTCTCGCCCTCGACAATAAACACCATGGATACTACTTCTTCAAGCAGTTCAAAATGATGTTGTTTGATAAAATGGTCAGTTTTACTCTGCACGACCTACATCATAGTGGTACTCAACCTCAATGTTTTGTGTCGTATAAAACTTCTATCCTCTCTTATTTATAACGTTGTAATAACCCTTTTTTGCGTGGTGGTAGTGGCAAGTGAGTAATTCTTTGACACCAACTTACCAATCGTAACAACTCGGCCATCTCCGGCAAGCTTCGAGATTCTGTTGTATAATTGCCGAGGTGTTCCGATTGACCAACATAAAAATAATTTTGCGATATACCATGTCTTACGGTGCTCTAAAGCTAATCTAAACAGTTAAATAAACTCATTTTGTTCAAGCTCGGCTTATTGTCATTGGCAGACGTTAAAGAGGCGGTTCATGCTCGAGGACGCCATGGGGAAGAAAATGCCGGCCATGGACGTTTTCTCCGCATGCATCCGCTACTTAAAGGACCACATGTTGACGAAGTGCCAACAGCAACTACCTGACACTTCCGAGGACGACATCCGCTGGGTGCTCACTGTCCCTGCCATCTGGAACGACACATCCAAACAGTTCATGAGAGAAGCTGCTCAAAAGGTGATGTAACCATATAAAAGTACATTCTACAAATGTTGACAATGCACATACAGGTATTAAAATATGATGGTTAATGTCATACACGTTTATACTACATAATTATTTTAAGGCCTTGGCGATCACATTGATTTGTCTTGAAGAATGTTTGGCAAAATGTAAGACACATAGAACTACAGTCGAAACTCGCAATGTCGAAGTCGATAAGATCTCGGGAAACACTCGGGATTCGGCCATTCGATATAACCAAAATGCAAAAAAGTGTATTACATAACCGAATACATCTAAAATAGTTCGACATAACCAGAGCATCGTGACAATAGAATTCCACAAAGCAAGTTTTGACTGTAGGTTACACACCACCATTGTTTTTCCCTATATAATTCAATGTAAAATTATAATTTTTAGACAACATTTAAAGGCATTTCGAGCGAATGCAGGCTATGATAACCACATATATTCTTAAAGTACAAGCTTTAAATTACATTTTAAGCCAATAAAAAAAGGGGGTCAAGTTATTCCTAAGAAAAATCAACCCACTTCTAAAAATTGCACCGTCCGCCATGACAGTTCTTCCAAAATGCCCTTTCAACTATAGGGCAGCGGTTTATGCTTTAATCTCTACTCTAAATAATAAATCAAGCAAGAATAGATACTTAAGGTATAAAAGTTTCAGGAATAATGATAGTTTTGATTTACAGTGTATTGAGCATGTGAAAACATGTCTATCAATCATAAGAACATTTTTTTTTATTGAGAATTTTTCACACAACGGAAGTACATATGACGTAATGGTGACGTATTCCTGTATTAACCGGTATAACTTCAAAGAGTGCGGCACTACGTTTATACGCCCAAAATTTTCTTTAGGCTGGGATACCAGATCATTGTCTGTTGATCGCACTGGAGCCAGAGGCCGCCTCCCTGTGCTGCCGCCATCTTCCAATGAACACATTCCAAGGCATCAGCAAGGGTTTTGTTCCCTTTGCACCGAGATCCAAGTACCTTGTGTTTGATGCTGGAGGTTATTATATTGTGTAGTTAATGCACCAGTCAATCGTAACCACGCCCCCCCCCCAGGTCCGGGGATATACAAGGGATATCCGGGGGAAAGGGCCGTGTTTTACCTTCCAGGAGGCTCCGCAGTGTTGGGTGAATGCGATGGTGTTGTCTTCGTTTCAAAAATAGCGGGGAATGGGCCTTACCTAGGGTCCCTGGGTTGCGCGGGCATTTAGCGGGGATTTTACCAGCAGCAGTTCGTCTCCGCAATGCGGTGATTTTATCCGGTCTTGACTAGAACGAAAGTTAAAGTCCTCGCTATTCTCCGGACCTGGGGGAGCCAAGGTTACAATTGACTGGCGCATACAATGGCAATGTGCAATGTGTGCTGCTTAAATACAGGATTGTCTAGTTTGCCTCGCTATAAAAACATGTTGATTTGTTCACCAAATTAAAATTTTATCAAGCGAGTTCACGTCTTAATTTGTACGAAAATCCAATATTACTGCGATATCTTTTGCCAATTGTAAAAAAATAATAATTCCATTTGGTATTTGCGACCTGTTGCACGCAAGTGTTTAGACACGCAGATATCTTACACGCACTTAAGTTTCATCAAACTAAGATAACAACAAAAGTTGTAGCCTGTCAGACAATTTTAAAGTACAATGTACAAAAATAGCCAATAGCTAAACTATAAAAAAATAAACAAGAGTTCACAGTTCAAGAAATTTAAACATAAACTTTAGAGAGCAATGTTTCGTCATACCAACTTAACCCACAGGCATCACATCACTCATCATACATCACTATTAATATTATTATCAATATATAGGATGCCACCAATATCTTTTTTTTGATCTTCCGACGAAGGCTACAAGGTTTCCATATATATCATTTTCCAGGTGGCACTGTGGACATTACCGTCCACGAGGTACAAGACAACAACTCCCTGAGAGAACTCTTCAAGGCGAACGGGGGAAACTGGGGAGGCACATACATCGAAAAAGCCTTCAGGTACTGAATGAGGCTTAAAGGCTAAAGCAATATTTATTAAATTCTGATGCAATATCTGACTTTAATGATCAAAATAAAAAAAATGCATATGATTTAGGTACATATAAAAAGTATTAGCGATTTTTGGCGCTTTTTTAATTGGGCATTTTGAGGCCATGAAGCCATGAATTGAAAATAAATGTCTAATTAAGGCTTTTTTTATCTGTACCTAAATCATTAACATTTTTGTTATTGTTATTGAAGCAATTGAGTCAAACATGATAATGCATTAATGCATGCGACCTTAAGTTTGAAACAAAACTTCATATTTGTTCCTCTTTATTTAAAAAAAAGATTTTTTTTTCACATTTAGATAAATAGTTTCTGCATAAATTACTCAGACGGGAAGCCAGTCTATGCATGCACTTCTCGAAATCCGTACTAGTATCAAAACATTCCCCCGCCTACGTGTACTAGTATAGACATATAAAACGTTTTTTATAAACAAAACGTATCTGACATTACTACTGAGCTATTTTATATTATGTGCATAGAATTTAAAAATCCTATCACTTAAAGACCTTTGAAAATTACTATAAAACCACTTAGTCTGCCATAGTTAAAGTTAAATAACGTTTTCTGGTCGTCTTAATTATTGCATACCAGTCATAGAAGTAATGGTTTTAAAATAGTCCCAAGTGTTAAATAACTTTTTCTTTTTAGAAATATGCTGGCGGAAATCGTTGGGAACGACGTGATGGATAACTTTCAAGCAACAAATATGATGGATTTCATAGATCTTCTGAGAGAATTCGAGGTCAAAAAGAGAAATTTCAACAGCACAATGTCACAAAAGATTACTTTTAAGGTCCCGATCGCTCTCAATGTTGACTTCAAGGCTAAGCATGGAAAAGATATCAAAGATCACATTGCTACCAAGTCTCAGTACAAAGAGAATGTAAGCTGGGTTAGTGACAAGTTAAGGCTTGCATCAGAGACCGCCAAAGGTTTATTTCACGACGCTTGCTACAGTGCCGCCAAGCATTTGAAGTCCTTATTTGACGAGGGCCAGGTCAAGGACGTGCCAATGATACTGATGGTCGGCGGATTTTCAGAGTCCGCTATGCTACAAGATATAATAAAAGAGTTTCTTCCAAATAAGAAGATCATCATTCCAGCTGACGCTGGACTTGCAGTACTGAAAGGCGCCGTCATCTTTGGCCACGATCCATCAGTCATTCAGGTACGTCGATGCCGCTACACATACGGCGTTAGATCTTCAAAACCTTTCAAAGAGGGTGTCCATCCAGAATCCAAGAAATTTATAGACGACGACGGAGATGTCCTTTGCAGTGACATGTTCGACAAGCACGTAGAAACTGGGCAACCGGTCGAATATGGTAAGAGCCAAGTAGCCGAAAGCTATTGTCCAACGAGTAAAGCCGCGACTAGGATGACGTTTGAAGTGTTTGCATCAAGCGAACGCGACCCGACGTTTGTCACCGAGCCGTCTTGCAAAAAATTGGGAAGTCTGCAAGTCGATATTGCAGGAAGCGGGACAAACCGCTCGGTGACCGTTGAGATGTCGTTTAGCGGGACGGAACTTCACGTTCAAGCTCATGAGACAAGAACACCGGATCGCCGTACAACAGCCAAATTTGATTTCCTCGGTTGAAATTATAAATTTTGCTGACATGGTTTCTTTGATAAAAGTATTGTTGTACTGTTGAGTTATGTAATTTGTGAAGTTAGAATAAGCAAGTACCTTTATAACCAATTACATTCGACTGTATTTGATTTCTAAAAAAATGTGCTGTTATTTGGTCTGAAGATATACTATTATTGTTGACAATATCGTGTGCTGTGATTCATTTTTAATGATTTAAAATTCTACAATTTCATAGACTTGGGTACAACCACCTCAGAGTGTGGAATCTGAGCGCATCTCCTGTAGGGGGTAGCATTCCCATATCTGTGCTGCTGGTCGCAAAGATGTGTAAGGTTACCAGGCTTTCGAAACCAGACTTCCCATATAGTACTATGAAAAACAATCGAGCATCATCGTTCAAGGTGTTTGGTACAGCTGTTTACTCATATAACAAACCAAACCTTTTGTTTGTTGCCCAACCTTGAGCAAACTAACATCCGAAGCTGCACATTTGTTCTTTCTGTACGGGTATTTTGTCGTTACATATCCGCTCAGTACATAACCTGTTAGCAGAGATTTAAATTTCTTCTGGGCGTGTTTGATGCTTAACGGCTCAAGGTTGGGCAACAAACAAACCTTTCAAGGTTTGGTTTGTTATATGAGTAAACAGCTGTACCAAACACCTTGAACGATGATGCTCGATTGTTTTTCATAGTACTATATGGGAAGTCTGGTTTCGAAAGCCTTGTAACCTTACACCAACACATCTTTGCGACCAGCAGCACAGATATGGGAATGCTACCCCCTACAGGAGATGCGCTCAGATTCCACACTCTGAGGTGGTCGTACATTCTCCTCATTTATCACAGAGCTTCACGCTCAGAGCTGAATTTGTCACCGCCAAGGGAATTCGGAATGCAGATTGAAAATGGATGAATTACCCCAGTGTTGCGCTAACTGCCATCAAAACGAGAAAAGTGTGAAAACTGTCGCATGTCAAACAATCCGCTCCTTTAAATGCATATGTGCTCGCTCCAGACTGAATTGCTTTATAGGCTGTACTTTTCTCGAGGACGTTGTGGAATATTTACGGAATATCCCGAAACGGATATTGTGCATGATGGTGATGATTACATATGAAAAAAAAGTATTGGAAATAGATATAAATTGTGTAACTAAATTTGTTTCTGTTACAGTGTATTCATTTTTTTTCTCCTTTTGTCATAATTGTAGATTGCCATATGGCATCAGTTTCATGATATGACAATTTGCCAAATAGTTAAATGCTAAGTAGTATCGCATTTGGCAATAACAAGTTTTGACTAAAGATTAAAACCAATAAAACAAATTGAAACATATCATAATGACTTTTATGAAATAATGTAAAAGAATCAATTTGAGAGGGATTATGTGGGCAAGATATATATTTTTTTGACATTTATTTTTATTTTGACCTTCAAATGACCTTGAACTTAACCTCCATGATTCTATAGAAGCAGGTTCATTCTACGCATATTATTATGTTAGTAATACCCATGTAAATATTTATGATAAATGCATACATAAAAATGTAACATTTGTGCCGACATACACTTTGGCAACTAATTTACAGGGGATTTAATTACTCCACCAATTTTAAACTGGCTGCTGCTTTTAGGAAAAAAAAACACAACGAATTTTAACGAACTATTTTCAAAATAACATTATTGTGCCTTGTTTAATGACATTTTATTATTGAAATCATACTTTGATGATAAGAATCAATTAACAGAAATAAACGGTAAAATTGGCAAAAAGGGTACTTTTCATTTCTTTCTATGTACAAATGGCTAAAATTTTGAAAACTATGGAAACTAAAAAAAGAAAAACCTTTTTAAAAAAGTATAAGAAAATGTATCATTATAAATACGAAATGGTACTAAGAACTTCAAATACTTCCTAATAATATGGATATTCTATGCAGGAGTTAAAATGACGGCCATCTTGGCGGCCATCTTGGATTTTGGCTTTTCGCAAGAGATTTGTTTTACCAACAACTCTTTTCATAAATGATAGACTTCCACCAACATAACCTAAGATTTCGTACAGCAGGCCGGACATTTTTACGGAGAAGCTTGTTCTTGGGCTCTGCCAGTAACTGTGGAACGGTTACGACCATGAAACTTCAGTGGTAGGTTGCAGTTGTAATGCAGTTTCAAAGAGATCGAAAATAATTTTCGTCAAATTATACATAAATGAAAATTGGGAATGTATTTCACAAAAACAAACACACTAAAATAAAGGAAAATTAAAGTGCCCAGCTTACGCTTTTTGTTAATCGCAGACATAAGTCTTTAAAAAATATTACACATTAAGTAAAGGTTCTGAATTCAGAATAACTTAACTCAAAACACTAAATCTTCGTTTGAAGTCAGGTTCTTCAGTGGACATGTTACCTTAAATAACCTTATTTTGTCTAGCGCGTTGAACGAACCATCTTATGAATAGGTGTCCGATCATTTGTGGCTTTTATTTCATCTTCAATTGACAGAAAGCAATTGACCGATGTATTTTTCTTCCGATTGTGTTAATCGTGACATCTAAATTGCGCTTGATTAAGGCGTTTTATTGCCCAGCATTCAAAATAAATTCAGTGGGAGTGGGTTGTCTAAGATATGTGGAACGAAAATGTTTATACATACTATAAATTTAAAGTACGTAACACGACGTTCGTATTTTGTAAGTTACGATTTTCTTCCCCAATTTGTACGCATGCATAACTGTTGGCAGGAATGTGAAAAAGTTCAACGACTTTTCTGTCGCCATTATTGGGAACACATACATTATACCTTGTTGGCAGAAACACACGTTTAAACCTTCTACTGGTTTTTTACGTGCTTCCCAAATCACTTCATTGGATTCACTTGGTTGCTCAAGGGCTTCCATACGTCAGTCTATTCACTTTGTCATATTCGTTAACACTCGTTAACATAATTATGTTGAATATTGATGCCTAATGTGAGCACATTATATAACATAACCATCATTTAAAGGAGTATTGGTTGTTTCTTACGATTAGGACTTATGTGCTCCCCAAAAACATTGTTAGTTGTTTTCAGAGGTATCTCTTTAACAACGTTTCCCATGGAGTTGACGATGAAATGGTGCTGTTTACAATTTATCGGGCTATAATAGCTACTTCAGGTGTTCTTATTTGCACATGTTTTTTCAGTGAGTTAAAATAAAAAATATTGTTGATTACCATGTAAACACGTTATAAGTAAAATGCCCTTTCCATTTTAAATGAAATAATTGGGGTTAAAATACTTCGTATGAATTTCTGAGGTATTTTTTGAATTTTGTTTGATACAACGTAATTATAAGCTTAGCACAGTTTATTAATATTCATCCCGGAATTTCAAGTATAGATATAATACTAATAACAAGAAATACGAGCTACATTATCTGCACAAGGAAATCGTGTTTTGGTTGTCAATGATGTAATATACTGCGTCGTTATTCATTCAATGTCTAGATAAAGAATAAAGTATATTTTAAAATATTGTCACAAATACGTGTAACATGCCGATTCTGGATAACCCTCTTTCCACCCAGTTAAACATGCACCAAACATGTCACACTGATTAATGAGTTTGTCACATTTTTGTCCACAAAAAGCTTGTGGAAATGTTGGCAATACATTGCCAGTCGACAAAGGATCATCACCAAGAAGCTGTTCAAAAGTCTGTTCTTCTTGCAATAGTGGTAAAAATCCATTTTGAGTATGACTTGACTGGTCCATATTTGCGTACTGAGAATCACTGAGAAGCGTGTTGTCAAACTGATCATATGTAGACGGTGGTGCATAACATTCAGTTATTTGATTTTGGTAACAAATTGGTTGACCATAAGTGAAACTTTCACTAGTCTGTCCTTCGTACTGTCCTAAAAGAACCGGAGAAGTACATGAGCCATCAGACCCCGCTGATATACCAGATATAGATAGTGGGCTTCCGTTTGCGGTGTTATCGTCGTAAGTGGTCAAGTATCCACTATTTGAATCACCGTTGTCAACATTCCACGGTCCAACTAGAAGGTCATGGAAATCATTTTGCTCTAGGATGGATTCCAGGGTATCGATTGGCAAGGAGACTTGCCTATCACTATCAGTGCTGTTAAAAGTGCATGATATATCATCCTCAGGGACCATATTGTCATGCTGGATAATTATCTTATCTCGATGTCCACGTTTCTTAGGTTCTTTAAAGAACGAAGATGGTAGTTTACGTTGCCTCAATGGAGTTTTTGAACTTGATGAGCTATGCTTTGACTTTTCTGTACAGCACTTCTCGTGCAGAGTTCTTGGATCAAACAAAGCTTGTAAAGATTTAATTTGGATGCCTGTCTGCGACGTTTCTCTCCTTGATATTTTGGGATGTGTTTGGTTTCCCTGCTCTCCAACCTGGCAAACAGAGATATTGCATTATGTTTTCTTAATGGAAATCCAATTATAGTTATTAAATACCCTGTTTCACCTAAGTCACGACATATTTAAAATAACAATGGTATATCAATTCACTGGGCACACACTTAAATGTATACTTTTGCGTATTCATTGGTTGTATCATATTGTTTTACCAAGCATTATTAGTAATTGTAACAATCATCATGAACGTAATATTTTACCATTTGTTTGTAGAGGAATACATTCCTTATCGATTGTGTAATAAACGATTCTTATTTTGTTTTGATTGGTGCCTACAAGACTTTCGTTAGTCTATAACATCAGATGGTTACATACGAACTGCAGATACCCGTCGAAACGGTAACGGACCACTATCTTACCTTGATCTCATCAACTGTTCCTCGCTCCGATGTTCCACATCTTTTTAACTGCTTCTGCAGGTATTTCCTGTGATTCACCTTCCGTTTTGATTTTACTGGCTTGTCCAGGGCTAGCTTGATGTTGCTGGATGCCATGTCAACAAAACTGAGCAAGTTACGCGTTTCCATGTCGTCTGCTTGGCTATTATCTTCAAAACTGTCGAACCTTTCCATAAATCCTATATCAATATTCATTGCATGAAAAATTGAATACTAATTTGAAAATAATGTGCGAAGCCCGATTCAAGTGACAAATGCCTCAAATCATATATAAGTTAATGAAGTGTTAACTTAAAGTTATAAATAAATATGCACATGTTTCGTTCACACTATTCAAAGAATCATTATGTAATGTATTTGATGATTCATAAACATCCAAAATTTTACAATTTGTCAAACGTTTGAGCTTTCATTTATG
This sequence comes from Mya arenaria, assembly GCF_026914265.1. Classification (NCBI taxonomy): domain Eukaryota; kingdom Metazoa; phylum Mollusca; class Bivalvia; order Myida; family Myidae; genus Mya; species Mya arenaria. The sequence goes on from NC_069124.1 coordinate 54,873,111, forward strand.
TTGCAAATTTTGCTAATGTTTCTTTAATAACATCCAAGATATGTTTACGTAGAAGTACGTCGGCAAATCTACTCATCTTCTATTCTAAATAATTAAATATTCCATGTCAAATGATATTTTGCACCCGATTCGCACATCAATATCATACAGATTACTAGTGCTGTTTATTGCGAATTAATCCAACCAAAATAACTCTGATTTTCAGCTCCTTATCACTAACGTTGGTTATTCATTCGATGCAAGAAGTGAATACCCGTTATTGGCAGCAAAACAACTCAAAGTAAATCACGCTCTTGGTTGTTCACCGATGCTTCTGTCCATTATCTCCAATTGTCCTCCGTCTCAACCGTATGAGAATATTCAAATAAAGGCCAGCACTGAACAAAACTAACAGTCTCCATCCCTGGGATGCTTTATATACACAATGGGCGAAGGTAATAAATTAAGCTTTTAAAAAGAGATTACCGCTCTGGGCTTGGGACAGGTAGAGGCAAGGATACGCTTGTCCTTGTTGATCAATACGAATTTCATTGACAGAAGTTCTGGATGATGAAGGACCTGGCACTTCTCTTGCACATAGGGTGAGAATATTTAAGAGGACTTGCTCATGCAAATATGAAGTGCAAACGTCTCCGTAAAATATTGACTGGAAACTTGGAATTGAAATCCTAATGTCCTTACATTTTAAGCCATTCACAAAAGTGACAAATACACAAACTAAGAAGAAGAATGCAATTGACAAATGATGGCCTAACTTGGAGGCATATTTCTTTTTATTTTGTTAAAGTTTAATACAAAAAGTGTGAAAATATTGAATTATCAACCCTGTACATATCTTTCAATGCTATTAAAACAAACGGAGCTCTGACCGCAAACAAAATATAAATTGTTAAGACTTATTCCTAATGTCAAGCAATCCTACATCTTTAAATCTCAATGGTCTCCACTAATGTTTCACACATATAAAACACATGACTTAAATATTTAAAAGTAACTGCCTCGATCTCTTAATTTTATGCGCGACCTAATCCTAAGTTAGGACTTTCAGCTCAATAAAGGGGGATTAGGGCTCGATGAAGCCCCTCATTAGTGTGTGAGTTTATGCAGGGAGGGTACAGGTGGGAAGAGGAGACCGAGGGCTTCGGCAAACTTGGCCTGATGAAACATGCGTCAACTGCGGGGAGTGAGCCTCGTTATTGACATTTCTCATATCGTTTTATTATTAATCATTATTTTAACATGCAGATGTGCTGAGAAATGACAGTTTTTATTAAGTGCTTATAAAAATGACCTGCATTTTATTGATGATTCCAAAAAGGCTTAAGGCTGACATTTAGTTTGCATTTGTGTTTTGTTTTAAAATCTGGTGTATGTTATATTTAAAACATATCAAACCCTCTTAAAGCTAAATATTGAAAGTTACTATTGACAAAGAAGGACTGAAGAAACGGTGTCGATATGATAAAAATCACCAATTGAAATTGAAATGATTTTTCCGTTAATTGTCTAGAACATTCACTGAGATATCACATAAACAACCCATTTATTCATTTGCCCGCGAATTTTGCGGAATATTCTTTTATGTTTTCATTTAATGTTGATTTTCTTTTCAAGAAGCCGGCGGGTAATATTTCCTTCAAGTCGACTAAAATGTATCTTACTTCAAAAGTAAACCAACGTTTGAAAACCTCTACATAAAGTCTCACTTGATTGTCAAATTTACATGAACTTTTTTCGATTGGATTACTTTTAAATGAAGATTACCGCACCTGTTTTGAATAAATTACAACAAAAACTTGAATTTTATAACGGATTAGAAAGCAGTATTGTTGAAAATAGTCCGTCCAACTTGTCTCATATTGGCGTTTTTCTGCTTCAGTTCATTTTCTGCCTTTATCATTCGGTTGAGAAATAGGTTTGCTAAACACAAAACTCACACTCGCACTATATTTTTATTAAAATTATAAAACAGCTTAAGATGTAAATAAAATATTCTGTTATAGTAGGGCTTAGTGTTATTGCAGGTTTTATGAGTATTACCTTATTTAAGTACCGCTTTTCTAATGCAGATTCACATTATTCAAATCCGAACTTTAGTTGCAAATGAAATTGCTTTTTATAACCTTTGTCGCAATAACAAAAATCCTATGCGATCTATTTGTCATATATTTTTACTATTTTTGGAGACGTTTTAACCGCCCACCGATTTGGAAACGGCGGTCTTGAAAGGAAGGTGAACGCAAATATGAAATAAATTCATTTTTTTGATTTTTATTATATTTTGTTGTTTCATGTAAAACCTTGCTACCGAATTAAATTGTTTTGTTATAACATTGATACGGTAACCTCTCAGTGTCTTCGTTCTCAAATCACAAATATAGCCACGCAATAAAATCTCAATTTGAAATTGATAAAACTTTTTTTGTATTAAAATGTTAATTCAGGAAACTGCAAAATATTTTAGAAAAATACAGATAAAAGCCAGGCTTTTAAAACTGTCGGTTTTACGACTACAGCTACAAAGTAGTTTATATATACATTCTGGAAGAGAAACCTTCGGATGAACAATCCATATCCTAACAATGATATAGTGTCTGTTTCGTTGAGATTGTTCATTGAAAGGATTTGCGCAACACTTTCAACGCCGCTCTCCAGCATCGGCTCAAGGGGTATTCTTTTCCACAAATTACTATCTGATATTTAAAGTTCCCGAAGGTCCGAACTATAAAAGAGGGTAAGATAATTTTCTAAAGAAATCACAACAAAAGCATCTATGTTTTGTGACAACAAAACTAAGTTGATATAGTCTGGAACATATTGACCCCAAAACATAGACTTTCCGTATAAATGCAACACATATTTGATAAAATAATCCTTCGCAAATTTAACTCAACTCCTTAATCAAAAACATCTTGCTGCTATTGTAACTCATAAATAAATAAAATAAAATTTTGAAAGGTTCTAAATGTTGGGCTTCCCAATTGACTTTGCCCTAAAAGGCTAGAATTCAATTTAATTCAGTTGTCTTTATTTCCACCAGAAGCCAGTGAACACAAAATGCAAAGAAAAACAAAATCAAAACAATACATAGAAGTAAAAACAAACATTAATTAATGATTAAACATCGTCCTGACTACAGATAATGTTTCAGAAATTGAAATTAATAATTAAAATCATTTGTTTGATTATAACTATGTTTAAGTTGATAACATTTATATTAGTATAAGCTATGCTTTAATGGTATTGTAAGACTACTTTTTATTATATAAAATGACTTATTTGGATGCCTCAACATGATTTAGATACTTGTTACTCGCAAATATGATTCATTGATCACAGTCAAAACCTTTCGTTTCCGTTTAGAAATCACTAGCGGATCCAGGACGGGTCGCACTCGGCGCCTTCTCCCCTTGAATCGTCCAAGTGTTTACTTTGATTTTCAATATAGGAGAAAAAAGTAATAAAACACGCCCAAAATGCACTATTTCGGACTAAAAAATGGTCAAAATTTCTTGAGGGAGTACCCCCATCCCCAACAACACTATACCATATAAATTTCGGTTCTGAGACAGGGGCGCAGGTCAAAAAGTTACGTCCCTAAGTTACGCCCCCTTTAGCGTTAAATCCTGGATCCGCACCTGAAAATGTTGTCCACCATTAATAATTTCATCATCCATAATTAGTTGGGCTGCAATATATCTGTCTTCGTCAGTCTTGTTCCTAATTATGTTACATTAATTGTTTCTTAAGGTCAGACAGCCCAATATACGCATTGAATGGCGTTTTCTTCATTATCTATTCCAGTCACAAAGCCGCGATAATGTAATTTTCTGGTCCCCTTGCCTTGCACAGTCAATGGAACAACCTTAGGTCTCCTAAAAAACCCACGTACCGACGAACTGCGCTCCCTTATGACGATGGAAACGCGCTGGTATTTTTCAGAAGGTTGAAAATATCGTATTAGAGACAAACATTTTCTGACGATCGAGACTTGTTGGTTTTGTTCAAAGCAATAGTGGGATGGCTGACAATACCACGTGTATTTATTTAATAAAGGTTCATCAAAACATATCGCGTATTTCTGTGTTTAATATATGTAAGCAATATTAACACAGCACTAAAGGTCATATGGCATGGTGTATAGAGATTTTAAGAGTTTATTCATACATACATTCATGCATACATACACAAATACACACACATATACATGGAATAATAATATATAAATATTACAATTATATGAAGAAAAGAATTGAATATTATGTACATAGCGTGAAGATTCTGTTAATGTAGTCAGTTTACCCAAAATACATTGTATATATGTATCCTTTATTTGCATAGCATTATACACGTTTACTGCAAGATTTCTATTAATATAAACATTTTGTGACTCGATTAATTCATTCAGTTTGGGTACATTTGGTCCTTTATAATAATATTTCCTAAGATATTGCTTTCTTAAATCTTTACACAACGGACATTCCAGACTAAAATGAATTTCATCCTCTAAGATATTTCACGCAATACATTTTCTATCACAATGTGGAATTGCAACTCGGCTTCTACCTCTAGTCTATGCGCCGACATTCTAAGCCCAGTCAATGCAGTTCTATACTTATATATAATATATATATATGTATATACACCTATATTAACAGCTGGCAAATAAGATTGAAGTTTAAAATCAGCAAAAAGTAAGTATATTTTCGCTCAAGTGGATTAGTTTAACTCCGTCAACCAATTTCGAAGAAAAACATCATCAACTCCTTGTTTATCTGACAATATAAATTGATTAAAATCCCCTACGTCTTGTGAATTCCACACAATGACTAAATAGAAGTAGATGCCTTACTAGGTAAGCCCACGATTTAGAATTAGGGTTATCATCTAAACCACAATACATTTTCTTATATACTGTTTTTACATATTTAATATTATACATGTAAAAAATCTTCAGCCAATATTGTATCACATTTGCAGAACGTTTGGTTAACAATGTTGTTCTTCCTAGCTCTCCATATACAAACTTATTCTGGGTTTGTGCTTTAACTCTTAGTAAATGTTTACAAAACATAATGGACTCAGTCTACCTGTACACTATCCTATTATCTCCATACTTCTGAACCATAGCTTAGGATCGGAGAAAATAATTTGTCAAACAAATCTAAACTCTACTTTATTGACAAAGTGGTGAATTTATTTAAACAATTCTTATGTTTAAACATTGCCTTAAGAGCAATACAGATAGTCTTTCAAACGTGTTTGTAAAAGATCCACCTGTTGTGAAAACAATACTTAGATATGTTAATTTAAATACAATTTCTTATTCCTGACCATTATACAAAAATCTTATATTTCTCCTCAATCTTCCTCCCTTTTTAAAAACCGTTACTTTTGTTTGAGCATAATTTACACCGAACTTTCACCTATTGCAATATTCTTCTAACAGTACTAATCCTTTCGGAAGACCTGTTTCTGTTTCCGAAAATAAAACAATATTATTAGCATCTAATACCAAGAATAATTGAAGAATGCCCAAATCATCCCCATCAAAATTATGAACAACCAAGTAATCTTCAATACCATTTATGTACATGTACATTGAAAATAAAAATGGGGATAATGATTCGCCTTGATGTACACCAAGAAAACAATCAAAGTCTTCACCTAGTGTATTATCAAACTTAACTCTTGATTGTACATTATCACACATAGCTTTTATTTTACCCAACACGTTCCCTCTTTCTCTTCTTGTTTTTACTCAATAAATGTGAAATAACACACTGCAAGACTAATCTATTATCAACAGTACTCATCATCTGCCGATAGCCTGACTGTTTCTATGTATACATGATATTGTTCAGCCCACTGATTTAATATTTCATTAAAGACTTTAGTAAACAATAAACCGAGAGAATTCAACAATGCACTACCTCTATAATTACTTACAATGTTAACATCACCCTTTTTATGAAGGGGCACAACCGGGACACATCCGTATACGGACCGAGCCATGAGCTGATGTCCATTTCTCTTCCAGGAGAGAATGGCCGGTCCTTCTAAATGCTCGAAGTGGTGTGTCACATTTCTTATATTATATAAAACATTTTATATAACCATTTTTTGTAAACATCGCCTAAGATGTGTTTTATTAAACCTGGCCATGTTTTCTTGCGATGATTGTTCGCCGTTGTCAAAATCTCAAAGCTGCACACAGCAGTTTTATGACGTTAGCGATCCATTTAATTTTTGGACAGGTCCGGACCGGCAAAAATACTATTTGTTTTTCACATAAGTATCTATATGGACACCCGACGTCATAAAACTGGATTTTTTTTAAAAAAATACAGTGATGTACGGACCGATCGACTCTCTTAGTCTCTATATACAAAGAAGGGACACATTTATGTGAGTTATAATATTCATATTTAGCAACATTCTGTCAACTATGGTTTTAAAAGTCCAATGTGTCATGACTTTTTCATAAAACTAGTAAAGAGACCACTGTATTATCAGTACTTTTAAGCTGCCAGTATTGTAAGCACATATTGGTTAAAGCAAAAGCAGTAGGCCGATGCCATCGCTGGTGCCAATATATTGGTAGAACAAGTGGCAACTCTGGCAGTCTGGGCGTAGTTTTGTGACTCGAGGAAGGATACGGAGAGAGCATGGATTTCAACAGATGGTTTTGGATTAACCTTCTGACTGTGTTCGGCAGTCTTATAGCGAGTGGTAGGTTTTAAAAAGGGTACATAAAATTATCTATATAGGTATTGAGGTTTCAATCAATTTTGAAACATTCATAACATTTAAAAGTATGTGCATTAATAACAAAATAATAAAGTTTGTAGCACAATATAAAATATGTTGTGTTCTTGACGGACTTTGTGGTGAACAAATGAATGATTTTCAGTTTTTCCTTAAAATGCAGGTACATGTATTTGTTAAATTTGTATTATATTGCTAAATAGTATGCGATTAATTTTTAAGGTTTTTCGGAGAGTGTATGGCCTTCAGAGTACGATTCGGATCATTCGGAACCCGACCTACTGCAAAAGTACAACAATGATAATACCTGGGATACACCAAACACAGGAGAGAACTACCCGTCATTGCTTTCACTGCTAAAACGGGGAGGAATGGGAGTACCACTGGAAGATGAATATCAGCGATTTCCAAGAATAAAGGACAGGGTCATTATCCCATTCTTTTCTTATGGTAGTAACCTTGGCTACGGAAGGCCGCGTATATCAGCGGCATATCGTCCACAAGTACAGATTGGCTACAGTCCCTGGAATGTAGGAGCAATGCGTTCATCAAACCGGTTTCTGTCCAGAGCTGCTGGACCCTATTCGTCATACTAAAACATGGATTCCGCCGAGCACAAACCATTCGGAGCACCTCGGCCATTTTTATCGAAAACAACCTCGGATGTATTTGGACGGTTTACATACTCATAAAGCGGTACGTTTAAGTCCGCTGCAAGTAGATCGCGTAGTAATTGTATTTAGCAGTTAAACTTTATGACTTTACTCATGGGAATCTTAATTATTTTTGCAATAATACACTTCACTGGCAATCAATTTAAACTTAGATCAATAAATACAACTCTAAAACACTACATTTCATTAATGATATAATTAAAACAAATACGAACTACTTCAAATTATGTACCGGCATACATCCGAGGTTGTGTTTGATAAAAATGGCGGAGGAGTTCCGAATGGGGCACAAACAACCGATGTATTATTCACGAGCCTGCATGTGAAAATGTTGTGTGTTTTTTAATGTTCATCATTGAAATGTTGGTCTGTCTTTGCATTGCCAATTATACCACGACAACTAGTGAAATGAGAAGAACATGCTCGGAACTTCCATCGTTTTGTGTCTGTTATTTTCTTTTGACACCATTGATAGAACACATAGGACATAACTTAAACAAATTACGAACATGTATAGTCTTGAGGTCACCAATGCTTACGAAGTGTTCCGTAAAATGATCATTAATATAGATACGTATTTTAAATATAAAGCTTATGTTCTTTTGTATACACAATGTGTACTTGTTTGTTGGTATGTTTTATTACACGATAAACATGTCTACATACGAATCCTGTTTCTCCGTAATTCGTTGATACCCCTGTTCACTCGCAGCAAGCCAGTGGGCGTTTGTTGTAGTATTGGTGTTATCGTTAAAATGTGACGAAAATGTAATTCCATCAAAACTGTCAAATTGTCAATGGCAGACATATTTATGATAGGAAATAATAAGGGAAGTGCCAATAACACTAATATCACTATCCAAACACCGCTTGATTGCTGTGAATGAACTTTTTGTTACCACTTTCCTAGATAAAAATTTGGAGACAATTTCGAAATGCCTATCAAAACTCATCGAAACGAACGGTGAAGAAGCCTGTCAAAATTCACGGCCAAGCTTGATGAATGATGTGAACTTCATGCTGGTTTCGACGGTTTTGTCCCGCGCGGGTATTCCAAAGCTGATATATTTTCATGACGGGTCTTGGAACGTTAGTCAATGGTTGATATATTGCCAGTGTACCTTAAGAACAATTTAATGACAATAAATTAATTCTTAAAAGAATGAAAGTAACAATAATACATACGGCCAATAAATGGCGTGACATCAAAAGACTACTTTTAAACTAAATTTTAATTGATAATAATAATAATTATAAAAAAAAAAATACAATAATGTTATTTTTCTCTCAAAATATTAAATGAGAATGAAGGATAAATTCATAATTTGTTTCTTAAACACATATAAGAGATATTTTACAGTTTAAAAGAGAAAAACATTTAAATGGAGTGGACTCTGGAAAATATTAAATAAAGCTAGTTAAACCTATTGTTATCAATAATAAAAAGATGACACGTTAGCTGTTTATTTTGTGAACCTCCTTACATATCTGAGCAAAATGAATTACACTTCTACATTAAGGTATGCAGTCGCAACACTAATTACTTATCGTAAGTACATATATTAACAATCTTTAACGTTTTATGCGGTCTACATGATATTGTGTAAACTGCCCACTACCACTGCTTATATCTACCGCTTCACCTGATTACAATAAATAGTGATTTACTGAAATAAAGGTATTGGCAGGTTTGAAGTATAATGGGTTCTCATTGGACAAAATACTATGTTGACCACTAAAGTTCGTATACATATCAACAACAGAATGAAATCATATATCCCATTTCTATTTAATTGTATTATTAACATTTCATTAAAAAAGCTTGAGCAAAAACGATAACATTAATATTTTGTACACCATTAAACTCATATTTTGCAAAAACATAATTATACAGGATTTTCTAACATTAGGAACCCAGTTAGAATATGCTCTATTACTATAAGTTTTAGCCCTGTTTGGCTTCCTATCATAAATGTCAACGCCATAGTGAAACACATCAGTGAATATCAATAACCCTAATAATGACTTAGAGCCCGCTGGATTGCTATGGCGGAACTTCCTTATTTTCCTGTTTTGGGAGAAAATTTTGAACGTCTGACTAAAAGTTATATGAATATAAATATATTTCTATTAAGCGTTCTTGAAAATCCTTTGTTCTGTGTGTATATTGATATAAACAATATGAGGTATTAAATAAAACTTCACCTCATAAATGTAATCTATTGACAGTTTCTTTGTAAATTAATTGTTGTTAACTGTTAGTCTTTGAGTTTGATTGAGAGTGTAGTTTCTTAAAACACGTCAACAGACCTTTACACAATACGGCCGTCTGACGGAGCACTGTCAAAACATTATTTAGGAAACAGGTTTATCGAAGTGTTTGATGAAACTAAACACCTTATCAAACTCCGGTAATAAAACGAAGTCGTGGGTCTTTAAGCGGCATAGACTGCCCTTTTATTTAAAGTGGTGTAGTAAAAGGAAAGTTATTTTTGATTAAAGTCTTTATTTTAAGCGAAGTGTTGACTTCCTACGAAGCATATATGACGTAAGTTGTCACGTGGTATACACACACTGTTCTTAAGCGTGTTGGGAAAGTTGAGAAAGTAAATTCATAAAGGTTACCACGCATGACATTTCTTAAACACGCTTCCTATTTTGTAAACAAATGTTTTTCATGCACCAGTCAATTGTAACCACGCCCCCCCCCGGTCCGGGGGTATACCGGGGATAGCCGGGTAAATTGGCCGTGTTTTTACCTTTCAGGTGGCCCCGTAGTGCCGGGTGAATGCGGTGGTTTTGTCTTCGCGCAAAACATAGCGGGGAATTTGCCCTACCTAGGCATCCTGGGGTGCGGGGGAATTTGGCGGGGATTTGACCAACAGTTCGTTCCCGCAGGGCGGAGATTTTACCCGGGGTGGCTGGACCGAAAGTCAAAGTTCCCGCTATTCCGCAGACCGGGGGGGGGGGGCGTGGTTACAATTGACTGGTGCATTACGTTTATAGAAGAGCTGCATTCTCGGTCACAAAATGCTGTTATAGCACATCCTAAATGAGTGTGCGCACATAAAAGATGCAAAGCAGTATTTGCACTATCCTTCCGTGTGTCTGTCTGGTACAAAACAACGTCTGCCAATAATTTTACGTCAGTGGTAGGTTGCCCTTGTCCAGGCAGACGACTCCTATTGAGGGGTCTTATGAAGACTTTGTCTGCACACTAATTTGAGAACGGTTTGACTTTGTTCCACCAAACGTCAGTGGTATGTTGCTCTTGACGCGTATATAACCCCATTGAACAGTAGGTTAAAGGTAAAGGCCACCATCAACGGTCTTGAGTAATTTTTGTTCGCATTGGTCAAATGTAAAAAAAACCCGTATTTTTTCTTAAACTCGGCACATCAACTTTGACCTTTTAATAACATTGCATGCGCCTTGCCTGCTTTGAAACACCACAAAAGCATCACAAGCGGTGCTAGATCCACAATGCTTATTCAAGAAAATCTTATTACATTTAGTAAATTCAATGTATTCCTGTAATTGCAACAATGCCAAAACTTAGACAATCGACCGTCTAAATGGACTAGAGGATACCAAGGGAATATAATGTTGTATTCTAACGTTCCTAAGTCGCAATGTTTTAAGTAATAGTTAGATGGCATGAAGCGAATTGTTAATTATTAAGAATTCACTCCATGTCATCTAACTGACTTAGAATACAACCTCATTGGCTGATACATTGTCAAGGCAAAATCTGACGTAGGGAGTGTGTATCGGCCTATTGGCAGTAGGCGAACTTTTTAACACGCGCGAAAGTTGAAATTCTTAATAATTAAGTCTACTACTTAATGGTTGCCTTTCTGCAACTTCATTGGCGTAAAATGTAGGTTGTGTTCCAAGCCAGAGTCAGTGGATCTTCTTCAAATGTGCGTATCAGTGCCGACAATAAGAAGAGTACAATGTTTCATATGGTTATCGTTAACAATTCTCTAGGACGACGACACCGCCGCCACCACCGTCGCCGCAGACACACATGCTCTGTCATTTCCTCTAGTTTTTCTTCTTTCAGAAAATCCAGACGGACATCATGTGGTATGTACATGTAGTTATGGTTAATACGTGTTAGTTGATCGAATGATCTGATGATGAGACGTTCACTGGTCACTAATTCCGTTGATTGAACGCTGATACAGACAGGTACTCCCAACAACATGCGACAAAACCAGAAATTATAGTACATATAAAATCACGTTTTAGATTTACTAGTACAGTCGAACCCCGTTGGCGCAAACTCCAAGGGGCGAGCGAAAATACCTCAAGCCTCGAAAAAATCAAGCCAAGCGGGATTTTTTACCATCAGTTTAAAGAAATCCGTCCTTTACATTAAGTTCGAGCCAACGAGAATTCGAGCCAACGAGGAATTCGAGCCAACGGGGTTCGACTGTAGTATGTTTTTGTTCGAACGTTTACTTTATTACTCTATTATCTGTATTTCTTCAAAACTTTATTTATTTCAGAGCATACTTTTTATTCTGTATTATATTCCATTTTAATTCAATACTAGCATCCTAACTAGTGTTCACGGTTTGTCTGTATCACCATATTTTGTGAAAGACGACCAACACTCATGTCCGCAGACGAGACTCGGGGATGACATAAACAGTGTGCTTCAAGCCATCGTTAGTTGCAGGATTGTGCTGAAATACATCTTAAACAAATCTTATAACCGAGTTGAGACAAGAATTCAACATTAATGAACCATGGTGGTTGATCACTGGTTTTAGCATGTCGTTTAATATTACAGTAATCAGTATTGTTAAATTGTAATTGAATGTAGCTATATTTATGTCTGATTAAACTTTAGGGAATAGACATGCAAGTTTTAAAACCTACTATTCTCAGCAAACATGGTGATTTAGTGCTCAACTTGCATGAATTATTGTGATCTCCTGTTGCATGTCGTACATAACTAATCTATGGAATTTTCGGAAATAAACCACTGGGGCAATTTCAATGAAATGTTTTAGGAATACAGTCGAACAGCGTTGGCTCGAACTCCCAGGGACCGGCGATAATACCTCGAGCTTCGGTAAATTCGAGCAAAATGGAAATGTTCACCATTAGTATAAAGAAACGATCTTTTACATTTGGTTTAAGCCAACGAGGAATTCGAATCAAGCGAGTTCGAGTTAACAGGGTTCGACTGCATGTATTCCTTTTGTGATCATTGCCCAAAGTCGCTCAAACAAATGGAATGGTTCCATGTACTATCCAGTTCTGGGTCCCGTTTCAATAAGATATCTTAGTCGTTCACCTTAGGCTGTTAAAAGATTGCACATCTGTAAAGAAACAGGGAAATCAATGCGGTTAATGTCCTAACAATTATTTTTTTATTGAAACTTTACTCCAAAAACGAGGTTTCGCCTGGAAATCTCCGATCTTAAGCCTTTTACATTTGCCAAATTTCAAAACGAGTTCACAGAAATGGTTATTGGTCCAGACTGTCCCTAATTACTTCAAACTGCATAATCGTTATAAACACTTCAAAATGTCCACTGACCGTAACACCAACATGTATAACGATAGTCTAATATTTGCGTAATGTATCTCGTTTAGAGTCTGTTGTCTCATGGGCTTGTCCCGCGTAGTTTCCATTGTATTATCAAAATGATTCATTAAAGTTAAAGGGGTGTTAATGAGCAATGTTAACGCTTATCATTCAGCAGCTATCGAGATGTTGGAGTAGGATTTGTAATTGGTTTCAGTCGAGATGTTCTTGTAATTTGAGGGGAATGTCTGTGAACAATATTACTACCGTTGCTAAAGAACACCAGTATCGGTTTACGAGTACAGAGCGTACACAATCTACAATGACAGACATAATTGCTAGTTGAAATGCAAGGCTGACAGTAAATTCTGGGACTAATATGGCGCATATGTGTCTATGAAATTATAATACATTGAAATATACAGGGGCAATTCATGTGGCCATCATTACGAACAATCTCAGGTGCAAGTCTAGACTCAGACTCAGAAAAGGATGTTGTAGGAACCGTTACAACATTACAAAACACATCCACAAAACGACACTGCACGAGATACACATGTCATGACACGGTCCCTACAACATAACAAAACACATCCACAAAACGACACTGCACGAGATACACATGTCATGACACGGTTCCTACAACATTACAAAACACATCCACAAAACGACACTGAACGAGATACACAAGCCATGACACGGTTCCTACAACATTACAAAACACATCCACAAAACGACACTGCACAAGATACACAAGTCATGACACGGTTCCTACAACATTACAAAACACATCAACAAAACGACACTGCACGAGATACACAAGTCATGACACGGTTCCTACAACATTACAAACACATCCACAAAACGACACTGCACGAGATACACAAGTCATGACACGGTCACTACAGCATTACAAAACACATCAACAAAACGACACTGCACGAGATACACATGTCATGACAAGGTTCCTACAGCATTACAAAACACATCCACAAAACGACACTGCACGAGGTACACAAGTCATGACACGGTTCCTACAACATTACAAAACACATCCACAAAACGACACTGCACGAGATACACAAGTCATGACACGGTTCCTACAGCATTACAAAACACATCCACAAAACGACACTGCACGAGATACACATGTCATGACACGGTCACTACAGCATTACAAAACACATCCACAAAACGACACTGCACGAGATACACAAGTCATGACACGGTCCCTACAGCATTGCAAAACACATCCACAAAACGACACTGCACGAGATACACAAGCCATGACACGGTTCCTACAACATTACAAAACACATCCACAAAACGACACTGCACGAGATATACAAGCCATGACACGGTTCCTACAGCATTACAAAACACATCCACAAAACGACACTGCACGAGATACACAAGTCATGACACGGTTCCTACAGCATTACAAAACACATCCACAAAACGACACTGCACGAGATACACAAGTCATGACACGGTTCCTACAACATTACAAAACACATCAACAAAACGACACTGCACGACATACACAAGTCATGACACGGTTCCTACAGCATTACAAATACATCAACAAAACGACACTGCACGAGACACACAAGCCATGACACGGTTCCTACAATATTACAAAACACATCCACAAAACGACACTGCACGAGATACACAAGTCATGACACGGTTCCTACAACATTACAAAACACATTCACAAAACGACACTGCACGAGACACACAAGCCATGACACGGTTCCTACAACATTACAAAACACATCCACAAAACGACACTGCACGAGATACACAAGTCATGACACGGTTCTTACAGCATTACAAAACACATCCACAAAACGACACTGCATGAGATACACAAGCCATGACACGGTTCCTACAACATTACAAAACACATCCACAAAACGACACTGCACGAGATACACAAGTCATGACACGGTTCCTACAGCATTACAAAACACATCCACAAAACGACACTGCACGAGACACACGTGTCATGACACGGTTCCTACAACATTACAAAACAAATCCACAAAACGACACTGCACGAGATACACATGTCAAGACGCGGTTCCTACAACATTACAAAACACATCTACAAAACGACACTGCACGAGACACACAAGCCATGACACGGTTCCTACAACATTACAAAACACATCCAACCAGAACCATTTCGCATACACATCGACTTAGTTAAACCAACTGGCGATAATACTTTGAACCATTGGATCAAAAAGGTTTGTCAAATCATATTGCAGAAGCTTTCAAAGGTTGACATAACTTAATGTAATTTGCCTAGAACAACGACGTTGCGATTACTGAGCTAATTATCAATCACGAAGGTTAAGGCGTTTGGCAATGTTTCCGCTAGTGTGTTAACCCAACGGCGTATGTTGCAGGAACATATTGTTCACAGTCACGCATAAGGCCTGTGATTTAAATGACATTGTCGCTCTTTCTCTTCAGTGAAATATAATACAACATGTTGTATCAGATGAGATGTTGCCCTGACATCGTTAGTTGAAGGTTCCTGTTGAAGTATGTGGACCCGTTCGTGCCCATAACGTAACAAACCCAATTACATAAACGAAGCGACAATGACTAGACAGCGGTCCCCATAATGAGTTGGGAACTTTAGGTGTATTCTAAACGTGTACCATTTGTTTATAATGTAATACTGTACTAGATACTGTAATAATACATATTTTTATAAAGTGTGTAAACATCTTTTTAGAAACAAGTTGAGTTGTTTACCTAGTGAATATAATAATTGTGGTGCGCCAAAATTTTTAGTAAAGATATCGGCTTTCATTAGATCTTGAAGAGCTGACAGAGTTATGTAGATTCAATCGGATTTGTTTTAAAATTATAAATGGTCTTTCAATGAGTGACCATTGCAATGCGTGCGCGGTCTGTACGTACGATGTGTTGTTTTTTATTGATTTATTGATTGATTAATTTATGTGTTTATTGATTTATTTGGTGGGGTGGGGGGTGGAGCGTTTGTATTTTCAGGATAGCTAGATAGGTTATTCTAATTAAGGGTTGACGCTGAACATATATAAAGTTCTCCACGTTACATCATAAGGGGAGAACCTTTGTCTCAACATGGCCATTTCAAAACTGGTTTGGGCAGTTTTGTCACGTGTTAGTGATAATTGAAAGGCGGGAAAGGGTGTTTGCGTGTCATTTCTACAGAGACTTTCGTCTTGGGAACAGAACATTCACATTCATTTTATCGTAAAATATTGGCGAGAAGGAAAATTATATATATGATAAAATCATATTTGTATCTGAAAAATGGAGCATGTTGAGATATGTTCGTTATCTCATATTGGGAGGGCTAGTCTAAGAAACATCAGGAAACCTGTGTTCGTAACAATGCGCGATTGTTACGAACACAGGTTTCCTCATCCATTTAAAAAAAAACACGGGATTTTACCTGAGTGGCCAGTAACCCAGAGAAAATATTCGATCTTATCATTAAACAATGCATGGCATTAGTTTATTTAGCCATGTTTTTTTTATTCTGATAAATCGTGACATACTCAGTTTGGGGGGGGATTATTATTTATAATTGTTCATCGGAATATCTGACACTCGGATATGTGTACGTATGTTATTTTTAAGCATTTGTTGTTTTGCTATTATTTTGCTGTCACTCCCATGTATCTGTTGTTGTCCAAAATAAACGAGTCTCATAAGCAGTGGGTGTTTGCTTATGTATTTGTTAAGGCTGTGTTGAGACAAACATTTTATTTTGGCCTAGCTGTGGAAAACCGTTTATACAAATGGCTGTTCTTTCATACAACCGTAGCCGTACCAACTGTAGCTTGTGTTTTTTTGTACTTTGCTGCTACTATCCCATAAACATGTTTACTATGTATTTTCGACAATTATTCTACTATCATAATGATGTTTGAAGTTATTCTAATGGCCTCTTAATTGTTTTTATGGTATTCAATCGTATAGCCTTATTATCTATAGAGGATGATAAGTATTGCTTGTCTCAGAGTGAGATCGCAATATGTTTCCCTGAGCGGGCAAAACAGCTGCATTTGCGTAGCCACGAGTGAAATATTTACATTTGGTGCTCACAAGGTGAAATATATGGCGATATTGCAGCTAAAAAAATCGTACTCAACTTTCAAAACTTATAAAATATCAAATTGTTATTTCACTGATGCAATGTATTATCATTTTACTTCACTGATAAATTTTTACATATCTACGCCGTAACGGAACTGTATTATTAAATATGACGCTGTCTTATTTGCGCATATATATGTACTAAATACATATGCATATCAAATCTGTAGAATAATATATAATTGCATAATTTCAAGATTAGCAAGATGTATGTTGTAGTTTTTCTCTTCATGCCCACTGTGTTTGTACAAAACTGTGTTTTAGGACCCCGGTTCATACAACATACATTGTCTGTATTGTCTATACATTTGACACTATTAACACATATATACATGATATATATATAGGATCTACGCCACCTACATTCAAGAATCAAAAAACACGTTGGCATTCATATCTTAGAATTGACGGGATTCATGTATTATCACTTATTATCATGTTTTCCTACTGTATCACTGACTATCATATATGTCTACTGTATCACTTACTGTCATATCTTTCTACTGTAGCACTGACTGTCATATATGTCTACTGTATCACTTACTGTCATATATGTCTACTGTATCACTTACTGTCATATATGTCTACTATAACACTGACTGTCATATATGGCTACTGTATCACTTACTATCATACATGTCTACTATATCACTAACTATCACATATGTCTACTGTATCACTAACTATCACATATGTCTTCTGTATCACTTACTATCATACATGGCTACTGTATCACTTACTATCACATATGTCTACTGTATCACTTACTATCATACATGGCTACTGTATCACTTACTATCACATATGTCTACTGTATCACTTACTATCATACATGGCTACTGTATCACTGACTATCATATATGTCTACTTTATCACTGACTGTCATACATGTCTACCGTATCACTAACTATCACATATGTCTATTGTATCACTAACTATCACATATGTCTATTGTATCACTTACTATCATACATGTCTACTGTATCACTTACAATCATACATGGCTACTGTATCACTGACTATCATATATGTCTACTTTATCACTGACTGTCATACATGTCTACCGTATCACTAACTATCACATATGTCTATTGTATCACTAACTATCACATATGTCTACTGTATCACTAACTGCCATACATGTCTACCATATCACTTACTATCATATATGTCTACTTTATCACTTACTGCCATACATGTCTACCGTATCACTAACTATCACATATGTCTACTGTATCACTTACTGCCATACATGTATACCGTATAACTTACTATCATATATGTCTACTGTATCATTTACTGTCATATCTTTCTACTGTATCACTTACTGTCATATATTTCTACTGTATCACTTACTGTCATGTCTGTCTATTGTATCACTTACTGTCATATATGTCTACTGTATCATTTACTGTCATACCTTTCTACTGTATCACTTACTGCCATATCTGTCTACTGTATCAATTACTATCATATCTGTCTACTATATCACTTACTGTCATATCTGTCTACTGTATCACTTACAGTCATATCTGTCTACTGTATCACTTACTATCATATATGTCTACTGTATCACTTACTGTAATATCTTTCTATTGTATCACTTACTGCCATATCTATCAACTGTATCACTTACTATCACATATGTCTACTGTATCACTGACTGTAATATCTTTCTATTGTATCATTTACTGATATATCTTTCAACTGTATCACTTACTATCATATCTTTCTACTGTATCACTGACTGTCATATATGTCTACTGTATCACTTACTGTCATATATGTCTACTGTATCACTTACTGTCATATATGTCTACTGTAACACTGACTATCATATATGGCTTCTGTATCACTTCCTGTCATACATGTCTACTATATCACTAACTATCACATATGTCTACTGTATCACTAACTATCACTTATGTCTACTGTATCACTTACTATCATACATGTCTACTGTATCACTAACTATCACATATGTCTACTGTATCACTTACTATCATATATGTCTACTGTATCACTTACTATCATACATGTCTACTTTATCACTAACTATCATATATGTCTACTGTATCACTAACTATCATATATGTCTACTGTATCACTTACTATCATACATGTCTACTGTATCACTTACTATCATACATGTCTACTGTATCACTGACTGTCATACATGTCTACCGTATCACTAACTATCACATATGTCTATTGTATCACTAACTATCATACATGGCTACTGTATCACTGACTATCATACATGTCTACTGTATCACTTACTATCATACATGTCTTCTTTATCACTAACTATCATATATGTCTACTGTATCACTAACTATAATAATGTCTACCGTATCACTTACTATCATACATGTCTACTGTATCACTAACTATCACTTATGTCTACTGTATCACTAACTATCATACATGGCTACTGTATCACTAACTATCACATATGTCTACTGTATCACTTACTATCATACATGGCTATTGTATCACTGACTATCATATATGTCTACTTTATCACTGACTGTCATACATGTCTACCGTATCACTAACTATCACATATGTCTATTGTATCACTAACTATCACATATGTCTACAGTATCACTTACTATCATACATGTCTACTGTATCACTTACTATCATACACGGCTACTGTATCACTGACTATCATATATGTCTACTTTATCACTGACTTTCATACATGTCTACCGTATCACTAACTATCACATATGTATATTGTATTACTAACTATCACATATGTCTACTGTATCACTTACTGCCATACATGTCTACCATATCACTTACTATCATTTATGTTTACTTTATCACTTACTGCCATACATGTCTACCGTATCACTAACTATCACATATGTCTACTGTATCACTTACTGCCATACATGTATCACTTACTATCATATATGTCTACTGTATCATTTACTGTCATATATTTCTACTGTATCACTTACTGTCATATATTTCTACTGTATCGCTTACTGTCATATATGTCTACTGTATCATTTACTGTCATATCTTTCTACTGTATCACTTACTGCCATATCTGTCTACTGTATCAATTACTGTCAAATATGTCTACTGTATCACTTACTGTCATATCTGTCTACTGTATCACTTATATGTCTACTGGGAGTAGGATTGGTCCCAAATGTCTAGGCCACCTACAATAGCTTATTAAAATTGCCGTGTCAATGCCCTGTATCACTTCCTATCATAGATGTCAACACCAGTACTGAAAGGGATAAAACTTCTCATCATTGCTTATAACAGTAGCTCCAAAACCACCATTAAAGCCCATTGAATTGCTGAGAAGAAAGCTTGCAATTTTCACTTTTCTGAAGAGAAGCCTTCTGAAAGCCTATTAGATTATCATAAGTACTGTAGTCTCCCAGCTGAAATAGACCAATCTAATTGGTATTCGTCATTTTCTTCCTTTTCATAATAGCATCTTGATCTTTTGAAAACTTGCTAAAATCTCCCAATTTTGTTTTAAATGTAAATGAATAAATAATCATAAACAACCCATGATGTCTAGGGGATGCCAACGCTCCCTGCTTTCAGATTTCTTAAGTCTCTAAACCATTAATTCTGGACATGATCATCTATAATCGACAACATAAGCCAGAGTAATGGGTCTTCTTATAAAACTACATTTTAAACCAGAGTTATGGACCTTGTTTTAAATCAACATTTAAAGTCAGAGTTATGGGCCTTCTTATAAAACTACATTTAAAACCAGAGTTATGGGCCTTCTTATAAAACTACATTTAAAACCAGAGTTATGGGCCTTCTTATAAAACTACATTTAAAACCAGAGTCATGGACCTTGTTTCAAATCGACATTTAAAACCAGAGTAATGGGCCTTCTTATAAACCTACATTTAAAACCAGAGTCATGGACCTTGTTATGAAGCGACATTTAAAGTCAGAGTTATGGGCCTTGTTATAAACATACATTTAAAACCAGAGTCATGGACCTTGTTATGAAGCGACATTTAAAGTGAGAGTTATTGGCCTTGTTATAAACTACATTGAAAACCGGAGTTATAGGCCTTGATATACATTGACGTTTAAAGCCTGAGTTATGGGCCTTGTTATAAATCAACATTTATAGCCAGAGTTATGGGCCTTGTTATAAATTGACATTTATAGCAAGAGTTATGGGCCTTATTATAAATCAACTATTAAAGCCAGAGTTATGGGCCTTGTTATAAATCAACATTTATAGCCAGAGTTATGGGCCTTGTTATAAATCGACATTTATAGCCAGAGTTATGGGCCTTGTTATAAATCAACATTTATAGCCAGAGTTATGGGCCTTATTATTAATCAACTATTAAAGCCAGAGTTATGGGCCTTGTTATAAATCAACATTTATAGCCAGAGTTATGGGCCTTATTATTAATCAACTATTAAAGCCCGAGTTATGGGCCTTATTATAAATCGACATTTATAGCAAGAGTTTTGGGCCTTGTTATTAATCGACATTTATAGCCAGATTTAAAGGTCTTATTATAAATTGACTAATAAAGCCAGAGTTATGGGTCTTATTATAAATCGACATTTATAGCAAGAGTTTTGGGCCTTATTATAAATCGACATTTAAAGCCATATCTATATAGGTTTCGTTCTTAATTTACAATCTAAGCCAGAGCTATCGACCTTTTTTAAAATCGACATTTAAAGCCAGAGTTATGGGTCTTGTTCTTAATTTACTATCAAAGCCAGAGCTGTGGACCTTGCTATAAATCTACATTTAAAGCTAGAGTTATGGGTCTTGTTACACATGCATGTATTATCACCGGTTACATGTTTACTCGGTTTAATGTGAATATCTTAAATGCTTTTCGTTTCTGAATTACTTTTCAGGTGATCAAGGAGCATTTTTTAGAACAATTAAAGCCGAAGTTAAGGATACTTGCTACATAGATGCATGTCATATATAGACTGGTAACATGTGTGTACTCATAATTTTATGTGAATATTGTGTGATGTGATTTTTTCAGTCAACAAAGGTTGTAACACAACAATAAATAAAATCTAGAGTTATGGAGTTTGTTTCACTATTATTGTCACCAACCGGTGACATAATTGCTTATTTTAATGTGAATGTTGTGATTTTTTAAAATATGGCCAAAGCAGAAGTGTTTGTACTACAATGACTCCATCATTTACTTGATTGACAAATCATAAATTTGATGGTTTTTCTTATAAACCATCTCTAATAGGACTAAAGAAAACTACTGTTACATAGTTCATACCACATTTTATTAATACAGTTCATCATTCAATATCATGTGTATTGTAAGTATAGATACATATCTAATGGACACTAAATCACAAATAAATACTGTACAATGGAAATTAGAATAATATATGTACTCTTATGGGTGTAAGGCAAAATGAAACTAACCCAATATTTAACTATGAAGGTGATAGTTCTGTTTTTCCCCAAACCCACAATTATCACAGACTGTTAGCACAATGCTGATTATGGAACACTTAACACATACATAAATTGGAATACAATTTACAACATATTAGAACATATGATGAAATGGTTAATATAATACGATGATAATTCAGTGTTACAAGCACACAAATTGTGTATTCCCGGAGAAACAACGGAACTAGTTAGCACAGTGACCACAAATGTATGCAGAGGTACAGATAACTTTTTATTTCAAGTGTATTCTACACTCTTAAGTAATTCTGTGTATTTATTGGACACATTTGTACTCCGTTTCATACAATAAAGTGTAAAGTCAATTGTTAAAGTGTGCATTGAAGTGCAAATAAAAATGTATTTTACATACATGATAGGCTCGATCCTAAAGCCAGAATGTAATCGCCACACAGCGCTTAATTCTCATTGCAATTAAAACATAATGGTTGTCAAGAAAGAACACAGAGTTGAAATGATTCTACACCAGTTATGCAGCCTTCTTCCATTTGGTCCAAATGGTTGTTTCCAAAACGGTTGTAAAATAATCTTAAAAATGGTATGCCATTACGACAATTTTTGTTCATTCTGATACCAACAGATGTTTGATTTTATACCGTAATTGATGCATCTTAAAGCCTATTCACACCAAATGCCACCTTTATCTGAAGCTCTGATGAATGTGTTTGCAGATAGACCATTGTATAAAAGTACGGAAAGGCAACCAAAAGGACAAAATGTCTCACTATCACAAAATCTGGTTACTTTATACTGCCTTATCAGCATGGATACTGGCATTTATCACTTAACAATACAAGCAGGGAAGAAGGAACATTCAGATACCGTAATGGTCTCTAATGAGGGCATGTATGATGTTGATAAATATCATTATGGACAATAGAGCACTTAATTGCCTTCATGAAACTATATAGAGACAATATTAAGCCAATTTAAGTGCAAATCATGTAAAATTTAGCAAATTATCTGTCAGAAAAAATGAAAAATACAGCATTGTTTCTCAAAATGAATAAGATCTACTTCCAGAAATAAATATTTGATCAATAATACCAGTAACACTAATAAAAACTTATAAAACTACTATTCTTGATCACAGATCTGTCATGTATAGGTCCGTGTATTTATGTAACAGAACACATGGAACATTTTTACATTTTTTATACTGACTCAACAACAAATAGATCCACATATCACACGTTCCTTATCTGAAAAGAGGACAAAATATCACTAATTGAAATCTCATTAATTTTTCTAAATATTCCAGATAGCACACCTTGGACATTAAATTGGTATTTTCCATGCTCTTATTAAGCCAATGAAAAAGTGATCTGAAACAGTCTGCAGGCACACTATATCTCCGAACAACTAATCACTAAATTTACGTGACGTAAATGCATTTTGATGTTAATTTTGATTTACTATAAGCCTAAGGAGGCTTCACTTTCACAGATAAGCATCTCATAAAGTTACTGACGTCACAGTGTCTCTGCTAGTTCCCACAAAACCACCACAAATGGAAGTTGATGTACATGATATTCATTGAAGCCCGAAGTCACAGAGGCACTGTTTATCATCTGGCTTTTTTTCTCAGTGTAATTTTCTTCTCGGTCTCCTTGACTTTCTTCAGCTTTTTGCCTTGAGTCTTCATGAGGTCGGCCATTTCTGGAAATAAAATTTCCCATTGGTTTCTTCATTATACATTGAACTTGACATGGCAGAGGATATTAACTTCAAAGACTTGACAGTTATCTAACTTGTTTAACGGAGCAATCAAATTCCTTGACAGCAGGCCAAAAGGTAAAAGCATTTTAGAAGAAAGTGTTACAGTGTCACAGTTGAGGCCCTATTTAATTTCCCACAAGCATTGGATGTCACAGTTGAGGCCCTGTCTAATTTCCCACAAGCATTGGATCGAGGTAATAAATAGTCCCTGATTTGCCATAGGGATAGATAGAAAATACAATTGTCGTGTATAAACAAATCCAAGGTTTGCTAAAAATTTGCTTCAATCTTTTAGAACATAAATGAGAAACCTCCTTTTACCACAACCTTTATAATGAAACTGAGAAAGATTGGGCAAAGTAGCAAACAAATGAAGATATGTTACAGGCATGTATTAATCATTACTTGCAATAAATGAGTTGTCAATACCAGCAGTGTTCCACCTTAAAACCCGTCAAGATGCTTTGCCTTTACACAATTTTACATTAATCTGTTATGGACTCTGCAGACATCAGCTATTGTGTACCCATGATATAGGAATCATATAATGAGTCAACTCATTTTCTATTTGTTTACAAAAATGATTCTTGCTTTATTAGGATGAAAGCTGATAGCCAATAGGAATCACTCCCCTCGACTCTTGATTCTGTTTCCTGTGTGAAATACAAGCCAAAATATCACAAAAATGGATTAAACCAAAGTAATTTATGTTGGGTGGTGCACACATATACCCCTAGACCTTTTTTACCCTTATTTTATATTGGTAACTGGGCAACTTTTACATATCCCACCTCTGTTTTCCTTTTGAAGGTTGCCACCCATCTGTGTGAGGCTGATGATCCGCTCCTCCAGACGCTTGCAGAGCTCCTGGGTGTCTGCCGCACTTGGCACACTCGCCATCACGTCCTCTGTTCAAGAATAATATATGAATAGAATAATGATGAGTGGATGAACTCCTGACAGCAATGTCTTCTAAACCAAATTTAATCAGATGTAACAAACAGCTCTCCATTTTGGTTTGATATGTGATCAATTATAAACTGAGTACAGTGAAACTGAAATCGTTCGAGGACGCCATGGTCCCAGCTAAATTAAACCTCCAGTGATCTGATGTTTCTAATGACCTAAGTTTCCATTTTAGTCTTATGAAATGTCTTACAATTTAAAAGTTTGAAGTTGTCATTTTATAAGAAAATAGAAGAAATAATGGTTGGGGCTAAGCCTCGACCTCAACCAATTGCCAGTTCTCAAGCGATTATGCCTGTTTAAAAAATCAAAGTTTTACTGTACATTAATTGTAAGTATTACAACAACTTATGAACCTTTGGTTTTATGTTGGTGTAAATAATATTTGAAACAGATCATCATTTCCCTCATCCATTATTAATGTTATGCATTCCCTCCTGTAAATCTTAAATATTGTATTTTATTTAATAACAAAGAATTTAACATGATAGTTTTGGTATCATATTTTTTATGTACAATTATGTGGATGCCTTATGATGCCATAATATTTTCATATCATTTGAAGAGGTTTTTTGTGTATAGAAAAAGAAATCTGAATCGAAAAGGGAAAAAAAAATGAGCAAACAATTTGGCTTTGAATGATTGCAAAAAGAGTTGTTTTAGTTGAAATAAAAAATGAAAATACAAACTGTGATAACTGTATATATAATGTAGTTTTTCAGTCATATCATTTACATATTATTAGCATCAAACTGAAATACTGAAAACTAGAGAATCAATCACATTCTTTACCAACAACATATGTGTTAAACAAAAAGACTTATATGCAATTTGGCTATAATGTCACCTATGTGTATAAATGATTCATATGCATCTGATCATAATGCAACCAATGTGTTTATCATGTGTATATCCGATGATAAGGACATGTATGGGTATATCCGATAATAAGGACATGTATGGGTATATCTGATAATAAGGACATGTATGGGTATATCTGATAATAAGGACATGTATGGGTATATCTGATAATAAGGACTCGTATGTGTATATCTGATAATAAGGACATGTATGGGTATATCTGATAATAAGGACATGTATGTGTATATCTGATAATAAGGACATGTATGTGTATATCTGATAATAAGGACATGTATGTGTATATCTGATAATAAGGACATGTATGGGTATATCCGATAATAAGGACATGTATGGGTATATCTGATAATAAGGACATGTATGGGTATATCTGATAATAAGGACATGTATGTGTATATCCGATGATAAGGACATGTATGGGTATATCTGATAATAAGGACATGTATGTGTATATCCGATGATAAGGACATGTATGTGTATATCTAATAATAAGAACATGTATATGTATATCTGATAATAAGGACATGTATGTGTATATCCGATAATAAGGACTCGTATGTGTATATCCGATAATAAGGACATGTATGTGTATATCTGATAATAAGGGACATGTATGTGTATATCTGATAATAAGGACATGTATGTGTATATCCGATGATAAGGACATGTATGTGTATATCTGATAATAAGGACATGTATGTGTATATCTGATAATAAGGACATGTATGTGTATATCCGATGATAAGGACATGTATGTCTATATCTGATAATAAGGACATGTGTGTGTATATCTGATAATAAGGACATGTATGTGTATATCCGATAATAAGGACTCGTATGTGTATATCCGATAATAAGGACATGTATGTGTATATCTGATAATAAGGGACATGTATGTGTATATCTGATAATAAGGACATGTATGTGTATATCCGATGATAAGGACATGTATGTGTATATCTGATAATAAGGACATGTATGTGTATATCTGATAATAAGGACATGTATGTGTATATCCGATGATAAGGACATGTATGTGTATATCTGATAATAAGACATGTATGTGTATATCTGATAATAAGGACATGTATGTGTATATCTGATAATAAGGACATGTATGTGTATATCCGATAATAAGGACATGTATGTGTATATCCGATAATAAGGACATGTATGTGTATATCCGATAATAAGGACATGTATGTGTATATCCGATAATAAGGACATGTATGTGTATATCTGTTAATAAGGACATGTATGTTTATATCTGTTAATAATGCCACATAAATGTATATCTGATTATAATGCCACCTATGTGTATATCTGATTATAATGCCACCTATGTGTATATCTGATTATAATGCCACCTATGTGTATATCTGGTTATAATGCCACCTATGTGTATATCTGATTACAATGCCACCTATGTGTATATCTGATTACAATGCCACCTATGTGTTTATCTGATTACAATGCCACCTATGTGTTTATCTGATTAAAATACTACCTATGTGTTTATCTGTAAATAATGCCACATAAGTGTATATCTGATTATAATTAATGCCACCAATGTGTATATCTGTATATAATGCCACATAAGTGTATATCTGATTATAATTAATGCCACCTATGTGTATATCTGTAAATAATGCCACATAAGTGTATATCTGATTATAATTAATGCCACCTATGTGTATATCTGTAAATAATGTCAGGTAAATGTATATCTGATTATAATTAATGCCACCTATGTGTATATCTGTAAATAATGTCACGTAAATGTATATCTGATTATAATTAATGCCACCTATGTTTATATCTGTAAATAATGTCACGTAAATGTATATCTGATTATAATTAATGCCACCTATGTGTATATCTGTAAATAATGCCACATAAGTGTATATCTGATTATAATTAATGCCACCTATGTGTATATCTGTAAATAATGTCACGTAAGTGTATATCTGATTATAATTAATGCCACCTATGTGTATATATTTTTACAATGCATATATTCTGCCAAATTTTGATTACGGCTGCTTGGTCTGGGGCAAGGGAACCAATTCATATGTGAATAAAATAAATAACTTACAAAAACGAATTGCAAAAATCATACTTGGTAAATCTAAACGAGATTCATCAACAAATCTATTTAAAGAACTAAAATGGCTGAACTTCTCGGATAGATGTAAATACCACGCAGCAGTATTAGTTTACAAGACGTTGAATAGCATGGCTCCATCATATATGTCAGAATTAGTAACAGTTTCAGACAATAATGTATATATGCTAAGATCAATGGCACACAAAGATATTGTTTTACAAACTAGACCTCGTACTAATTATATGAAAGCATCGTTTACATATTACAGCAGAATTGTTTGGAATAATATACCTTTGGAAATACGAGAATCAAAAAACTTTAATACGTATAAAATAAAGGTCAAACAGTACCTCATAGGAAACTTGTGATTATACAAATTGTGATGTTTTATTCATAATTATATTTAACTGAGAGTATCTGTCTAATATTGATTCAACATCATCATCATGTCATCATATGCATCATTATCGTCAGCATCAACAGCATACTTATAATCATCATCATCATCGTCATCGTTGTTAGCATCGTCTTCATGTTTGTCTTATGATTATTTGCCATATTTTCATTCTGTTTCAGAGGGCCATATCGAAAATAAGATTCTGTAGTTTTGTACATGATCTTAATATGTCACCTTCTTAAAATAAAGAAATTATTATTATTATATTATTATTATTATTATTATTATATCTGTAAATAATGTCACGTAAGTGTATATCTGACTATAATGCTTTGTAAGTGTATATCTGACAATAATGCTTTGTAAGTGTATATCTGACTATAATGCTTTGTAAATGTATATCTGACTATAATGCTTTGTAAATGTATATCTGACTATAATAATGCTTTGTAAGTGTATATCTGACTATAATGCTTTGTAAGTGTATATCTGACTATAATGCCACATATGCGTATATCTGATTCTGAAGTATTTAGGTGCTGAATAAAGCAACCAGCAACATGGAAAAAAGGAATACTTTTGAAGCTAAAAAAGCAGCTCAATAGAGAACCTGATTATATAAGCAAATAAGACACTGCTAAAAGAAGTCACTAAAGTACCAGGCCAAATTTCTCAAAACTTTTTAAGTCCCTTAAAACAGGATTAAGCTAAGCTCACTATTTTTGTTTTTCAATAATTTTCATAATATTTACTTCTTTAAGAATTTTTATACTTAAGATAGGAATTATCTTTATAATAATCACAATAAACCATTTTCCGTTAATAAAAATTCAATTTAAGTATGTATTTAAGCTAATTGAAATAAGCTATTTAAGCCTGTTAAGCTTTAGAAGTTTCAGGAAATCGGGGCCCGTTCTGTATTCACTAATGCCTTGACTTTTGAGTTTTAGACTCAGGCTCATAAACTGGATTATTGAATGTTTCAAATCATCAATAATATAACTAATGTTAACAAAATATGTGTGCCTAGTTGTAGAATAGATCATTTGCAACAGATACATCATTTTTACCATCTTTGGTACTATAATACTGTTTTAACAACAAAATTAGAAAATTGTTGCTCTGAGCCTGAGCCTCGAACTCTGACTTAGGACGTTGGTGAATTATAAAGGACCCAGGCTTGCATTTTAAGCTCAAAGACAGAAGCTGATTTTTTTTACAGTTTTTCCCAAAGCAATAGAAATAATGTTCAAAGGCAAAATGAAACAAGCAATTTGAAACATAACATAAATAGGCTGTAACAAGAATACTTTTAACTTAAGTAAATATAATTTAGTGCTTCAAGAATCACATGCATGATTGTATCTTTCATCCCTTTAATTAATTACAGTGGCTAGCTAAATCATGACCGAGTTATAAGAGTCATTGCCTGTTTATAGTGTTTATTCCCTGAAAATGATTTACACAGTCTGATTTACAATAGGCAATTGGAAATGACAGAGACAGCTAATGAAATAGGAAGATAATTTCAGATAATCACATGGCGAACATTAATGTGACACTCTGTAATTACAATTTCTGACTATAATGGTCAACTGCTCTGAAATATTATTCCACTGGTACTTCCAATAACACACTGTCAGTACTGTTTGGTTAGTAAGACATCTCAGTGTGTGTACACCACGTGATAAATTGCGTCATAAATGCTATGTCGGAAGGCAATATTTTGATTTGAAAAAAGACTTTAAACGAAGATAACTTCACTATTTCTTCACCATTTTAAATGAAACATAGCGTAGTCTACGCCTCTTACAGAGCCCCACCTTCGATCTTTCACCAGAATTTGATTGCGAGTTTAGTTTCTTAAAACACTTCGACAAACCTTTTCACAATACGGCTGTCTGACAGAGCACTGTCAAAACAATATTTTTGAAACAGGTTTGTCGAAGTGTTTGATAAAACTAATCACCTTATCAAACTTCGGTAATAAAAAGGAATGCAGGGCTCTT
The DNA here is from genome assembly GCF_026914265.1 of Mya arenaria. Taxonomy (NCBI): domain Eukaryota; kingdom Metazoa; phylum Mollusca; class Bivalvia; order Myida; family Myidae; genus Mya; species Mya arenaria. Next base: position 54,903,827 of record NC_069124.1, read on the forward strand.
TAAGCGGCATAGACTGCCCTTTGTTTCATTTAAAATGGTGTTGTAAATGAAAAGATACCTTTGATTTAAGTCTTCATTTTAACCAAATTTTTGCCTTCCGACGTAGCATATATGACGTAATTCATCACGTGGTATACACACACTGCATCTACGAACTTCATAAAAATTCAAAGCTGAGAATAATACCAACAGTATACTAGGCAAGAACAACAATCTCTGATAAATGCTATCTATCGAGTGATTTAGGCTGGAATTCCAGGTGCACGCTGTAAGCATTTGTCAATTTATCTGCATTTTAAACGGAAACCAGATTCAATCTGTCTGCAGAAAGAATAAAGAACATTTTATTTATTTCTTAAAGTATCATCTAAAGACATTCATTTTATTTTATTAGCAATAATTTATCACATTTAAAGACACAAATGTTTGAAAATGCGATCATAAAAAGGCTTAATTAAAATGTTTCATTTCAGGAAGGTAACTTAAAAGCTTCATGATCCTTATTTTCTGCTTTTTGACAGTGTTTGTCTACATTTCTCTTTTTGTTCAAAAACTGAAAGTGTTGCCACTCAGATTGTATATATTTTTCAAGCCCGACCATATCAAGTTATGTGTCTGCTAAAATTGCTCATTGGTTCGGTTCTAACAAAATTAATGTGGATAGTGGACGTGGACAGTGTGTACATGGAATACCAGCTAGCTAAAACACTGTTTTTACCTGAAAAAAATACCAAAGCCCACACTAAGTACCGTAAGCTGTTTTAAACATTTACCCTGAACAACAGCAGTATACATTCCCGCTTCCTTCTACTAATTTATTCTCTATATACATGTTTCCATTCATGCCAATTAAGCTACAGAAGGGAATACACCCACATGCTTACTTATTTCTGGACCCAAAAAGTTCGCCCTATGGTATAAAAGTTGTGAAAACTGTGCATTAAAATTGTTACATATTTTTAACTCCCTCATAAATGAAGTTTTTATAATGGCATGTATGAAATTTCTATCAAACTATACCAGGCTAATAGTAGATACGAGTCTCTGATTACACACTCTGGGGGATTATTATAGGTACCAGTACCCAGAGTTATCTACCTTGAGTACTCTCCATTATTGGAGAGCCAACAGAAAGGGAGGTAATTGTGTCAGAATCTAGGGCATTCTGGGATGGAGACAGAGAGCTCAGGTAGCTGGAGAAATCCTCTCTAGATGTGTTAGTAGTGTCCACTAGAAGAGATGACCACACACCATTCATATTATATCCATGGTTAAAAGGACTCTACTATACTTCTCATGCTTTTGAGATGCACATAATTAATTAGTTATAGAATGAATGCTTTCCTATGACAATTTCATCTGGCTTGCAGGCATTCTTCAGTCAGCTTTTGATATTCAACTGTAATCCCATAAAACTGTGACAATGGCCAAATCAACATTCTCTAAATGAATATCACTTAAGTATTTTTTTTGCAATTCTATTGCCAACAGAAAGCTTGGTCAGAAAAAATGTCATTACAAATATTAGATTTTGATTGGATATGTGTGTACATGAAATAATTGGAAAATGGAGAGCATGACAATACATTGTCAGGAAATTGCCACAATCCACAGGAAAACCCGCCACAGGAAAAGCCATCCTGAAGCTAGTTGATTGTCAAACTAAACAATTGATACTCAACAATTTGACAAAACATGGGAGGAGAACATCAAAACATCATTATCTTAATTGCTAATGCACTTGTGTTCATATAACTCATGTTTAAATATAAAATGTAATGAGTTCATTTAACATATGTGAACAGTTATCTGAAGCATTGTATTTTCATAAAATTCTTTACATTACTGCTAACCACTCTCTTAATCAAAGGACTTTATGTGAAATTATAACATGTTATAAATTTTCTATATATAATTACATTTAAACCCAGACAAGTAAATCAACTACTCACTTTAAATTAATTTCAGAAAGGAAAAAAATCTTAAATGAAATAAAAAAACTCAAAATAAAGTAAAAACAAAATTTCCAGTAATCTCATAAATTACAACCTCGTTGGTTATCTTATTTGAAAAGGTTTTATTTGCCAGAAAAAGAGAGGCATAGGCAGAATCATTCAATTTAAAGAAAAAAACATCTGCTGTCTGTCAGCTGTCTAGTTAGCACAGTTGCTCGTGAGGAAAAACTATATTACTGCATCGTCCCATCTTAATTTCTTATTAGTCATCAAGCAGGATAGAACATATTTTCTAAGGGACCCCAAAATATGACTTTGTTTCCAGAGTATTCATTATTAAGGGTGTAAAATTATTTTTTTTGCAAATGAAAATAATGGAAAAATTCAAAAGGATATATCTAAGTTACTATAAAAACAAAATAGATAAGTGATAAATACTGTTCCCTACCAGTGTCGTCAGTGTCTGGAGGGGGTGGGGAGTAGTCTGAGGTACGATAGTCACTCTCCGTCCACTGGCTGGAATCCCCCGTCTTCTCGTTAGCCATGAACGAGGCCTCTGCTGAGTGGCTTCTACGGTGTCTTCGGCTACTAGTTACTGACCTCTGACGTTGTTTGCCCACTGGAAAAACAGAGGAATGTTAAGGTTGGCCAAACTTTTATCAATATTAATGCTTTGCATTGTGTACAAAACAAATGAATAAACAAATGAGTAATTGCAAACCAACTTGATGAAGGACTGCAAACAAAAGACTATGATTTGATGACAATATAAGCTCGCTGTATTTCGTTATCCTGGTGGTAAATCTAGCCCAGTTTTATTTTTTAATTCTGGTCAATAATCATTCAGACTATATATCATATTCATTAGATAAACACAATTATACAAATTGCCATTTACAGTGTTCAAAATTGTAAAGATTTGGAAACAGACATTTTTTCCTCATTAAGTTGACAATAAATACTTAGCAAAATTAAACTAGGAGACTTATTTTGGAGCATGATGTTAAAAACTGTTCACAGAAGGTTTCATGAAATATTTTGGCAAAATCAATAAACTTAGTTCCATGTAAAGGGAAATCACTAAAATAACTTAATTCAACATCCAGAGGACCTTGGCCCATTTTCTTAGCTTCTATGAACGACAACAGCACCGATTTTCTACCGAGAAGCAGTCTCAAGTATGATTCAAGCAAGCATATAGCAGTCTTCACAATAAAGCTAAAGTAAATAAGTATTGACTATAATAAACTTACCTTTCTGTTGTTCTGGAGAGTACAGCTTATAGTTGCCTGTGAGTGACCTTGACCTGTTGTGTATCCGGTCATCCACCTCAGCATCGCTATAGTAACTCACATCAGAGGAAGCTGGACATATTCTAGATCATGAAAGGAGTAAGTATGTATAAGATTAAGATTAAAAACTTACAGGCAGTCACATGACTCCTTTGACTATTGACCAATCAAATTTGGGCATCCATTTCTTTTAATAATGATTGTATTTACTGTTGTCGTAGGCATAAAATGTTTTTTTTTTTCTTCATTCCCCCCCCCCTACTTTTTAGTGCATTGATGTTAGAAAAATATGTATAATACATTACCACTGTCATCACTAGAATTATATCAGTGTTCTAACAAGCATTTAACTATCAAATTAATTGTAAAATGCATTTAACTACGGTAATTATTCTGACACACATCACTGACAGATGATATAAGTCATCAACAGATTACTTAAATAGGCACAAATTAATTACCTGTAGTGTGAAAATGCAGGTTTCTTTTTCTCAAAAATTGGAAATTGTGACTTCCTAGGTTTGGGCTGAGGTTTTGAACGTTGTCTATTGCTGTCCCTTTCCGGTCTTTCTCTACTCTCTAATGAACATCTTTTTTCTTCTCTTGGGCTCTCCTTGGATTCAGTGATGATATTTCTCATTTCACTCAGGAGAATCCTCAATTCAGAACCTATTTCTTTGTAGTTTTCACTTGACTTCTGAAATCATTTTAATTTAAACAATAGATACATATTTTTATCTAAAATTATACATTTTGATTATGGTAATTAAACCAAAACTTTAGTAATGCAATTTCTCATATAAAAGGTCTTCGTGCATAAATTAGAGCTGTTGACAATTCTTCATGAAATTATATATCAAACTTGTCACATTTCACTTAATCACAGTCTTCCAGAAATTATAAAAATTCTGCCTGTCCAGTGGATAGGCACGTTATTCTGCCTGTCCGGTAGACAGGCACGTTGTAAGTTTTAACCGGTCAGAGAAAATATTTGCCTGTCCAAACAAACATGTCATTAAAAAGTATACAAAAAGAATGAATAAATGAATATCAACTGGTTTCAATGCTTTCCTGATTAAATTGTCCAAAAAAACATATACACACTACATAGACATGTCGTTTAGTAAAAATAAATACTTAGTCTCGCAAAAAATATTTCATATCCCCAGCTTTTAAAAATTTTCCAGTAAAAAAAGACTGTATCATGCCTTTATTTTGTGGTTAAAGGTTACTCTCCTATTTGATAATTAATGTTTGATAATAGCATTTCAAACAAAACCTACTTTTCCAGTGTTTTGTCACTAGATGAATTCATGTTGGAAAAATAGCAAACACCTATTACACTTTACCTGTGCCTGAAGTCTATCGTCCTGTGCAAGTTTTTCTGGCCTGTCATCCCTATCAGACTGAGGTAAAGTTGAACGCTGGGATTGAGGTATACTGGTTCCAGGTCTGACTGAGGTCTGGTTCTCACCAACATCCTTGTGCTGGGTAAAAGCCTTCTGAGCTGCTTCCTGTAAGAGATGAATGCAATCTATATCACATGTGATCTTTTTAGTGCCATCCTACAAATATATTGTTTTATAAACAAAAGAACATAATAAGAGCAATTTATTTTACATCTCTGTAACATTGGTGTATAATATGTGACAAATTGCTATGTCTGAAGGCAACATTTTGCTTCGGATGAAGACTTTAAACAAAGATCACTTCACTTTTTCTTCACCATTCTAAATGAAACATATTGTAGTTACGCCGCTTACAAAGCCCCACCTTCAGTCTTTTAGCAGGGTTTGATTGAAAGTTAAGTTTCTTAAAGCACTTCGACAAACTTTTCTACAAAAGGCCGTCTGATGGAGCACTGTCAAAACATGATTTTGGAAACAGGTTTGTCAAAGAATTTGATAGAACTAACCACATTATCAAACTCCGGTAATAAAACGAAGGCAGGACTCTTCAAGTGGCATAGACTGCCCTTTGTTTCATTTAAAATGCTGTAGTAAAAGAAAAGTTATCTTTTTTTTAAGTTTTCACTTTAAGCAAAATGTTGCTTTATGACATAGCATATATGATGTAATTTATCATGTAGAATACACACACTGTGTAAGAAATCTCACCACACAAAACCTTAAACCATGGACTTGTATGCATGAATCCTACAAATATTGCACCAGAAATGAATGCTAAGAGCATCTACTTTCAGTTGACCAAAGAATGGGTATAACACACAACCATATGAGCCAGAAGATTAATATTAGACTTGTTACATATTTGTTTGATGTGAATATATTAAATGGTTTTGACCACATTAAAGATTTTTCCATGAATCAAACAGCTACAATAACAAGACAATAAGCTACATAAACATCAATATGAATAATCTTTTTATCGTCAAATTACAAATATTGGCTTTCTTGAAACAACAATGAAAAGCAAAACAGTGAGGCAGTTTTTCTAACCATTCATACAGATAGATTTTTATAGCGGCAATAATTAATGATATTTGAGCAGATTGTAAACTGATCGCTGTCATCAGCAACATAATCAGGACCATTAAAAAGAATGTAATTATGTACTGGTATCACGATTATCACTCTGAAATGCTATATTATGGGAAATCTAGTGCAACATTGTCACTTGTGTAAGCCAATAGCTGTATTACCTGAGGTCAGAAAATTAATGTGTACCATTACAATAGGGTCATAAGAATGTTTTTTCTGGCTTCCTGTGTAAATTCAGATACAAGACCAAGCACCCCCAATACCTGATACATGTCTCATCAGGATAATCTTTTCAGGGGTATAGCTGGACCCAAATTTTGATGTGCAGGCATCAAACAATGGATGTCCAGGGACATATGCCAGCCCCCTGAATGTTTTGATAACTTAAACTGCTAATAGTGTAGTATGTAGTGTATCCATAGACAAGAATAAAACAAAATCACAATACATGCAGGTCTGCATATTTTAGTAGTTTTGTTCTTTCTTTATTGGAAATGGCAAGCAAAATGATGTGCAGGCCAAGACTTTTTGGTCTCGTGGAAACTATGTCACTGTTTACATCATAGCTAAGTGAATGGCTTATTGAAACAATGTTCTTCCAAAGGCACCATCATCTGTGACTTACAACCGGTGTGTATGTTTCACCCTGTTCATTTCCTGCTCAAAAAACTTCATTTAAACATCGGTCCTGTTTGTATTTCAGCAAACAGAATGGCTCATTTTAAGTAGTTGTTTTTCCTCGGACAATATGGAACACTTATAGTTACCTTGACTTCCAGCCTGTGTGCCAGCTTCATCCTGGTCATTTCTTGTTCAAACATCTCAACCTGGGCCTGGGTTGTGGCATTCCGTAGAGTGGCCTGAAACATAGAATAGCCTTTATTGTCAAATATGAAACATTGAACACTATGAATATCTCAAGATAAATTAGAAGATAAATCGGAAGAAAAACAGTTTTTTTTTATTGAAAACTGAGAAAGGACCAATAATTGAAAGTTTTGGGTTTGAAATAGACATTTAAGTATAATTACTGGATTCCAAAATTTCTATGTAACATGAATCTAGTATTGACAATATTTAATCACATAACTTAGAATTCAGTTTCTTCAGAAAGTAAATATGGTATATTCAGGATGTTATAAATCAATTTTAAAGTACAGAACATAGCAAGAAAATGTCAGGAAATATCTCCCATTTCACAAAATACTTCTGTTAGAAATGCGGCTGAGCAGTTTCAACATTTAAAGCCATCAGAACTTAACTATACTAAATAACCAAAACAAATCGAGTTTGTTAAATATAAAGTCTACCGCAATAATGTTAATCACACAAAACATCCATGAAGCAGACAATCAAGACATAAAGTCTTAGACATCAATTTGATTGTTTTTAATTTTCCATCACAAGTTTCCATTCTTATTTCATGGAAACCTATCATCATATCTTGCAAATCTTATTTCTGGAATTAATTCGTCTCTTAAAGTATAATGAAAGAAAATTGTTTGTTTTGCAGCATGAACTTTAAGACCATCACAATAGTTGTATAATTAAAGGTCTTCTACTCCCACCTAATTTTCATTAGACATACACAGGTCGTTTTTCACATCACATAAAATGAGATTTAAGAAGTATTTCTGCTCTTTTAATCCCTGAAGGTACATTTTCTAAGTTTTTAATCCAATACAAGCTCTGTTGTTCTTTTATAACTTGATCACCGGAGCTATTACCAACTATAATACTGAGTAAAAATTATCTCCCTTATAATAAAATGCATAACTCTATTTATAAATAAGTTTGATAAAAACAAAATGATATTGAATATAAGTTGAACCCAAATACCCTACCATTGGTACAATAACCGTACGGCCCATCCCCAATATGCACCACACTCTTCCATTTTGCAACCCAGATTGACCAACCATATGACCCAGTTAGTCGAATTATGATATTACGCAAAATTAAAGAAAAACACCATACAGCATTGTCTTTTAATCTTGTCTACATTAACTTTCAATTTTGGCATTATATATCCTCTGCAAATTTAGGCGGTATTGTCTGCCAACCTGGGCTGTATGATGTTTGGTGCCATTCCCTTCAAATCCACCTTTTATAAAAAAGTTGCCATTGGAAATAAAATCTACGTGTGAAACTAAAGAGTATCAACTTGATGTTGCCACTGCTTCATCTATTCATGTAGTTTTACTTTAATTGAATGATCCAAAGTACAGCTGATTATCAAGAAATATTAACATTGAATTTCGAACTTGATTTTTGAACATTGTCATTCATTTTGCACTAACCAGTCAACCTTCATGACCTTTGTAGGCAGAGTCTTGCAAGAAAGACCTGAGTCATGCATATATAAAACACAAAATAAAAAAGCTCAATACTTTTTTAATTAACTTAATTAACTTAAAAAACATAAACATTATTTCCACAAAACATAAAGTAATGATAAAAAGGGGAGAATGTAAATATAAGGATTGATTCTTATTTTTTGTTCATTCAAGCAGTATCAACACTTTGACACGATTCTGAAAATTAAGGTTTGCTTTAAGATTAAGAACCAATCCTCAAATGATTTGTAATTAATCAGAGAAAATGAAAAAAACAAAAACAATTGCTAATTCTGTCAAATTAGAACTGATTTTTTCTTTTATAAAAATCATCAATCTTAAACAGAATGATATAAAAAAGTGAATAATCTGTGAAATTTAAAAGAAGTCACACGTCGCAAATTCTGGAAAAAGGAGAATAGTGCTAATAAAAAATGACATTGATAATTTTTTAAGACATTTCAATAGTTGATTTTATACCCAATTTGTTACTATATATATATATATATCTTAGCAACCCAGGCCATAGGTATTTGAAACAGTCAATTGTATGGTCATTCTAAACAAAAACATTGATTTAATACTATAAGTTGTTTAGACAATGAACATTTACATAGACACAGAAGCATTTAGGCAAAATCGTAACATCCCATTAAAGCAATTCTTTTCAACACAAACCCTGTTACCTTGTCTTTACCAACTTTCTTAAGCATTTTGTCCAATGCCCCAAACTGTTAAATTCAAGCAAACACATTAGATCATCTCCATAATGTCCATCATAATATATATATTATTACAGTGCAGTTATTAAAGTTAAACATATACTGTATATCATTTATATATTTACACCTCAACTTCCATTCCTTAAATGTACGATCTTTCCGCAATTGTAAATATTTTCCGATGAACACAACATCTTGGCGTATGTTCGGATCACATTTTTCTTGTTATTCTTTGTGACAATAGGCCATGAAAAACTAACAATCAACATATTATAAAGAGTTAATTTAAGATTTGTTAAATGTTTTGTTGTCATAAGAGTTTTAATTTAATGTTAAGAAGTGTTTTGAAGTGATTAAAATTTCCCACCGTTATTGTGACGTCATATGATAAACTGTTTCCTGATACGATTGGGTTATCTACTTACAGGATAGCAAAGAAAGAATGACTGTAAGGTTTTCTTTAATGAAACTAGTACTCCAGGAGTCAGATGTGTCGCCTGACAAATTATTTACTGTCAACATAATAGCTGTTAGATTGGCATTTTATTCATTTATAGACAATGATGTTGCCATTTAATTTTCAAGTGTAGGTGGCATTTAAACTGAAGGTAACAACATTAAGCCGGACAAAAATTAACAACTAAAATTAACAAAGGGCAATAATAGTTAACGATATATGCCCCTTACAAAAATTGAGCTTGAAAATTAACAAAGGGCAATAACTCTAAATATCTGGATGCAAGAATTACGGTTCTTGTGCACTGCAGTTGCCCTCCATGAGATCTATCAAGCTATGAAGTTTCAAGTTAATACCTCTTCTTTAAAATATGCCCTGGACAAAACTTTAAGCATGAAAATTAACAAAGGGCAATTACTCTAAAACTAAGGAAGCAAGAGTTACTGTTATTGTACACTGCACTTGCCCTCCATGAGATTTATCTACATATGAAGTTTCTAGTTGATAACTCTTATATTCTGCAAGATATGCCCCGAACAAAAATTTAAGCATTAAAATTATCAAAGGGCAATAACTCTAAAACTAAGGAAGCAAGAGTTACTGTTATTGTACACTGCACTTGCCCTCCATGAGATTTATCTACATATGAAGTTTCTAGTTGATAACTCTTATATTCTGCAAGATATGCCCCGAACAAAAATTTAAGCATTAAAATTATCAAAGGGCAATAACTCTGAAAATATGGAAGCAAAAGTAACAGTTCTTGTGCACTGCACTTGCCCCCAATTAGTTCTATCTACATATGAAATTTCAAGTTGATATCACTAACGGTTTATAAGATATGCCCCGGACAAGTGAAAAAGGGATGCGAACGCCACCAACATAAGTAACCCCTATATATTGCCTAGTCAGGCGACACAACTAAGTATTTTTTCTACAATTCTGGAAATAAAATAGTGAACTATTTGTGTGAATATAAGTAATGAATTGCATGATTGATGTCATTATCGGGGATATGAACGCAGTTGGGCTGGTAAAAGTATGTGTTGAGACCTTCTGATGCCGCACACTTTTACCAGCCCAACTGTGTTCAAATCACATTATGACATCAATTACGCAATTCATTCCTTCATTGAAGAATGCTGAAGATGAAAAACAAGAGATTTGGTCCTAGCTTTAGTTGCTAAGGAGTAGAGCCGTTAGCTTATATGATTCAATATTGCAAATGGATGAAGCCAAGACATCATCTAATTTTATAAAATATAGCTTTTACAACTATATCATATTACACTATAACTTAATTGTACAGAAATAATTATTAAAACTATCCCTTCTATATATTTTTTCCAAATAACTTGTAAATATACATCTGATAACATAAACCAATTATTTTAATAAGCGGAAATTTTCAAATTGATAACTTGATTATATTTGAGTGCTAATGGCCTGTGAATATACTGTCATTTTGTTTTTTCTCTCTTATTAAATCATTGTTAGTGAAAAATGGAAAACAAACATATATCAATAATTATTTAATCTCTTTTTCTTTATGATGATGATGATGATGGTGATGGTGGTGGTGGTGGTGGTTGTGGTGGTGGTGATGATCAGATGACGATGATGATGATGATGGTGATGACGACAACAATGACGATGATGATGATGATGATGATGATGATGATGATGATGATGATGATGATGATGATGATGATGATGATGATGATGGTGATGTTGCCTAGCTGTGTCAAGATTTGAAGTTCCATTTTGTAAAAGGCAGAACTAATTACTCTCAGTAAAGTTGATTACCAGGACAGTAAAGTTGATTGATTACTCACCCAACATCATCAATGGGAATTGTAAAGTACAAAATCTAATCCTTAAAATTCTGCTTCATTTCAAAAACCAAAAAGGCATGAAAGGAAATTGAACAATTAAGATTTATTTTTTAAAGTACTTTAAATCGCACATGACTCATGAGTCTTGTAATTCAGCTTTTATTCCCCACCTTCAAAAATAATCAATGAACTAATTATGTGACTTTTTTCTGTACTTTAAAGAAACTTATGCCCGAAGCATGGTTTGGATTTAAAAGGTATACATTAAAATGTTACATTTTTTATACACATGTTAGGAATTTAAACAAAGTGTGAACGACGAATCAACAAAAATGCTACACTGAAAGATCTTAAGTTGTATATAATTATCATTTTTTATTTTTTTCTGTGGAATTGGAACTAAAATTGTTTTATGTAATTTTAGTAATCTGATTTCTGGTATGCAGCATGTTGCATTTGCATTTCAAAAGAAAAGTATGATTCAAAATCGTCAGGGTGTCTGGTTTTTATTTCACCTAAGAATACATTTGAGGTTCAAAGACCTTTAGGAGAGTTGAAGGGATTAGGCACCAAATAGTCCCAAAATCAGAAAATACAGTATTTCCTCTAAAAAAAGGCTAAATTTGTCAATATCATCCAGTACGATTACTGAGATATGCATGGAAGAGACCCATGGCCAGTATATTTCGAAATGGAAAAATACACAAAACTTGAGAAATGCATGTGCCCTAAGTGATATGATGCATCAGTAAGTAAGATTCAATGCATTGTGCATTTTTTACTGTTTTTTTTTTCCTTTCTTGCAATGGTATCATCTGGTGTCTAGTCCCTTTCAGGGGAAACTTGAGTATTCTGGGACAGTACTCAAAAAGCATCATAAGTCATTTCCTAATTTAAGTTGATTTCTTAAAACTTTTCATAGTCAAGTTAAAAGAAATGTTTAAGTGTTTCTTAAATTAAAGCATGTTGTTTTTTTTTCAACAAGGTCAATGAAAATAATGTATATATTTGAAATTCTTTATTTTTTATTTCATATTACAAGGTTCACATGTTGAAATGATGATTGTTTTTCATTTTATATTAAGTGAGTTTTTAATGAAGTGCCATAACTCTGAAGTTACTGATGATTAAACCGTATCGAAAATTTCAGCCAATTCACATAATATTCATCTTTGGTGATGAGCAGACAAAAATTTCTCAAGTTAATATGAGTTAATATGGGTGTATAAAAAGGCAAGAAGGAATATTTAATGGAGTTTTTTTTAATAAACACCTGGTTTATAATCTTAACTTTGAGCCTGATGAACTGTTCCTCATAGAATGTATAATATGACTTTAATGTAAATGAAAGTTAGCATGAAACCATAACAGAGATAATTGCACTGCAAAATTAATGGCAACCAATTTGCCAAACCAAACGTTATTGGATAATATGCAAGTTCCTTAATTTTCAACCTGATAATTTCTTTTCCCACAGAGTTTATTACACAGTAACACCATTTAAAAACCTTTAAATCCATTTTCAGAGAACTGAAACCTTTCATATCGAATTTGAAATCCATTAGGAAGGGTTTTAAAAAACATTTAGGCAGTCTGTAAAAGTTTTAATACATTCGTTGTTTTTTCCTTTCAACAGTTAAATTTATTTAAAGCTTTCCAGAATATAAGACTAATGGGAAAATCAGCTAAAAAAGCTGAAATGCATGTAAATGTAAATAGGTCAACAAAGCTAAGGCTCGCCTAGGTTTAACAAAGTTATGGTGGCGCTCCATTGCTCACCAAAAGTATGGTGGTGCTACAAGGCTCGCTTAAGTTAGGTCAACACAGTTTTTGTCGCACTGCATGGCTCTATAAAGTGAACAGAGCTTTGGTGAAACTACATGGATCACGAGGTATCTCAGAAGTTACTTTAACCATTATATATTTTACAACAATTGTGAAGGAAGCTATGATAGCTTATACTAAATCACTCTCGTTGGCACGATGTAGCGCGAGAGTGTGGTCTTGTGTTGTTAGGGAAACTGGAGTACCCGGAGAAAAACCACTTGTCCGGCAAGGTATCTCAGAGGAATAGTGATGTTAAATGGCTCGCCTAGATATCTCAGAGCTATGCTCAATTTGGTATCTCATTACAACTTTCACAAGGTAAAAGTGAAGGTCAATGTCACATTATTGAATTCATTAAACATTGCCAATAAGTATCTAATTGATAAGTATGCTTGTACTAATTTAGCAGACATACGTTTATCAAAGAATATCCCTTAAGGTTAATTTCTGTAATACTTTTGGTGCTTGAATTTCTCCACAAAGCTTTTAAAATGTCAAAGAATCTGATAAGCCTTTAAATGTTTGGCTATAGTGACATCTGAGAGTATTTTGCAACAGGATTCCTATTGCATTGATAGGTCATCAACAAGAACAATCTAGAGGGAATGCCAACGCCTGTCAGTTGGTGTTTTTTCTGTCAAACAATGGGCTGTTTCATTTGAATATCTGCTACAGTTTTTGAGTTACGGCCAAGATTTAAGTTTTAGCCTGACAACAATGCTGAAAATGCCAACAATGACCATCAAAGCCATCAATATAGCTCCACATTTTAATTCGAAAAAAAACAACAAGAGACAGACTAAAAATTGCTGTATTTCATTCCAAACCTTGTTTCTGGTATCTAGGCCACAAATATTTCTTGACATTTCAAATGTAGTTCACTATCTCTCATTATAATTATATCATTATTGGCTATGCTGCTTTTCACATAAAACATCAAATAATTTCAGACACAGCTTTATGTATCCTCCTGAGCAATATTAAAGATTAAAGCTTGTAACTTGGTATGTTTCAGTGGTTTGATATTAGTATAACATTTGTTATTGGCTACATGTAATACGGTACATTACTTTTCAAATGACACACAAAAATCCTTTACCTAATGGGCTACATAAACCCTTACAAAAGTTACAAATGTAATATGATTGCCTCTATTAAGAGCTAATAAGAGCTATACCATGCACCATCTTCATACTTACTTCTTTTTTTCTCTCATGAATAAGCTAGAATTACCATGGAAGCGATTGTCACATTTAATTTGCACACGGCATTCAAACAGAATCTATAGATAGTCTAATTGCTTTTTTGCAGCTGCGCTTTTTAGAAGTGATCTAAAAACAACCTCTGTCAAAAGGTGATATACTAAAGCCCTATGACATCACCATTTAAAGCATTCTCAAGTTTTATACTAAAAATACTAGCAAAACTACAGGTATGTGATTCCAATTTTTAAAATTTATTTTCAAATGAAATATTTTTTTCTGATAGGAACAGAAAACAAATGATGAATTATATTAGATTTTCATAAAATAAATCACTCTAAGAAACTATCATAAACTGGCCCCAATTTCTCGAAACTTCTTAAGCGTAACAGGCTTAAGCTGCTTATTTCAGTCAGCCAAAAAACATACTTATAGTGAATTTTCATAAATGAAAAATGGTTTATTGTGATAATCGTAATGATAATTTCTATCTTAAGTATAAAAACATTTAAAGGAGTATATAAAACAGAAAATATTGAAAGACAAAAATAGTGGGTTTAGCTTAATCCTGTTATAAGAGACTTAAGAAGTTTCGAGAAATTGGGGCCTGTTTCTTACAAATGTCACTTAAATATCATTACACTGTCACTGCTTTTATAAAGCTGGCAAGATATTTTAGGACAAAAAAATACATAAGAGATCTGTACTAACAAGCAAGAGATGTATGTGAATGACAGGGCAAGACCTTTAAAGGTTAATAACCCCATAATATATTGCTCTTTAAGGTCAGAAAGTAACCATACCTTCTCCAGAGAGGACTCAAGTTTTCCGAGCTGTGACTTGAGCTCCGATGTGCGGCTATTGCTGGTCTCCAGCTCAACCATAAGCTGCTGATTCTGGACTAGAGCTTTATTGAGGCTCGACTTCAGTTTATCTTTGTCACTATCTAGTCCTCCTTTTTCCTGCAGTTCACAAATAAAATGTCAGCAAACTGTCAATTATGATATTTTGTGGTCAATTAGCAGTAACTTCTGTGGCCAATTAGCAGTAACTTTTGTGATCAGTAATAGCTTTTGTTGCAGTAATTTGAAACTATATCAAGTAATGCAAGTAATGGAGCGATAAAAATGGTATAATTGCAATGGTACGAGAAAATTAAAGTAATCAATTTGGTAGGAAGATCAATCACAAGCACAAAGTACATATGAGTTTGAATATAGCAGTTTTGGTTTGTGAGGAACTGTTCCTTCACTGTTATGATAAGTGCATCTATGTTATCCACTTAGGAGGTATTCTATTTCCAACAGTAATTTAGACACATTGAATGATCCTAAGTGCTAGGAACTAAAACCTACACTGTGAATGAGGTCATTTATATAAAATATTTCAACAAGTAGAAACCATACAATATTTTGAGTATGACTCATGAATTAATTGTGATAATATGAATAAGACAATTGATTGGTAAATGTCTCAGAAAAAAAAGTAATTGTAGACTCCAATCACGCAGTAAATATACTTACTGAAGAACAAGAGGGCCAAGATGGCTCTTAATCACTAACAAGAGTTTAAGTTTTATAACTTGGAATTAGTTGGACACTATACTATAAACATTTTTGTTATTCTGTTTTCCTATATAAGTCTATATAAATATATGGTTTGTTTTGTGCTCTAACTGTTTATTTAGACATGTATTCATGAAATAAACAGTAGAAGAAATGATGACTTGCAATTAAAGATTAAAACCTTGAGAATGGCATCTAGCTGATCCTGGTACCAGCTGATCTTGGACTGTAGTGTGTCAACGAGGCTGCGTTTAGCTGTCACTTCCTTTTGCATCTTGTCGGCCATTTTGACTGCGGTGTTGTCCACGGACTCACGTTTTCTCAAGGCCTTCTGGGCCATTGCCAGATCCTGCTCTGTCGCTGAAAATTTAAAGATGTTGGCATAATGACAAGCAGGGTCCACATTATTTTTTCAATTTTATTGGAAACGAAAACTATTTTATTTCAAGCTTTTTAGTGGTTTATGGACTAAAAAACAGGCAGTTTATCAAAATAAAATGTCACCCCTGACATTGATTCCATTTCACTGTGAGTATTGAACATAAATTCACAAAGCACTAAGCTTATACTTACAAAAGTAGCCATTGCCTTTCATATGTTAAACCCAATGTCTATCTTTCACACACCAGATAATCTTGCATCCTGGCATAAAATGTCCCCATTTGCCCAAAATTCTTAACACTCAAGTCAAGAGTCATAAAGACTACTCACATTTGAGTCTGTACTGCAGTTTGGCAATATTTCTCTCCAGGTTGTATTTCTGGCCCTCCAAGTTTTTCTTCAGCCCATCTCTTTCCTCAGTCAGGCCCACCACTTCATACCTGTGAACCATGTTCAAAGGTTAATTGGGTACAGGTTTATGTACTATATATTATATTGTGTGGGAGACTTCACAATCCCATGAAGAAGAATATAACATTTCATCAATGTTATCTTTTCACTACTTTGATCAATGAATTTCCTAAAACTGACAAATTTACAAAATATCTAAACAAAATCTTTTAAGACGTTGATAACCAAGCAAAACTTTTTTGTGTGCACACTGTATGAAATATTACAATTTATGAATGCTGTCAGGGCTCCCTGGTCCCTTTTACAGGGATAAATTAAAGGCCTCGAAAAGAAAGAGAAAACAATCTGAGATTACAGATATAAATTACACATTTGACTAAGACCTTAAAATAAACAATGTCTTTGTAACTATCTCCAAAAACTACAGTAATGCTATAATTTGATTATTAATGGTATCACTACAGTAGAGACCACTGTAATAGAACAGTGGCAATGATGGTCCTGCAGTGGCAGACCTAACCAAATAAGTCCACCCACCTGCTCTCCTTTAGCTCCTTAAATAGTGTCTCCTTCTCCTTCTGAATAATCGCCATCTCCTGGGTCCGTAGGTCAATTTCACCTGCCACACGTTGTCTCTCACCCTCCAGCTCTCGCAGACGTTTCTCCCTAATTTTCATTTTCTTTGCCATTGTGTCCTTACTTGATTTTAGCTCCTCCAGAATACTTGTTGTTTCTTGTAATTGATGTATTAAAACATCACGTTCTTCTCGAATGTTTTCATAGTTTCTTGAATTGGATTCTATCATAAGCTGAAGATTCTGAAGCTGTTCTTGTAAAACACTGACACTCTTTTCTTTCTCCTCAAGCTGTATAGTCAATCTTTCTTTCTGAGATTTCAGTTCCCCAGCCTCGTTATTTTTACCGTCCATAATGTTAAAATAATAATCTCTTTCTTGAGACATCCGATCGAAATCAGACGATTTAGCAGTGAGCATGTCGGTAAGGTGCTTTCTCTCAGCAACTGCAGCTTCTAACTGCACCTTGAGAGTGTCAGCCTTGTCTGTAGCATCTCTAGCCTGTTGTCGAAGATCACGGTGATCCCCTCGTGTTGATTCCAGCTCATGGGAAACGCGGTTACATTTTTCACTGACCTCGCTCAGCTGTTGGGTTAGACTGCTGATTTTCTCCATGTGTCGTTCACGTTCTTGACGTTCAATCAGTGATACCTGGATTACATTATAAATATCGTACATAAATACACATTATTTACATGACATTTTTTATATTAAAAACTGAAAGTCAACAATTGTCAAAGATGTTTTCATTAAACTTATTTGTAACAAGAAGCATGAATGTACCCTAAATTTTGCTAAAAAATCACTACTAAATAATTAATATCAAAGCCAGTTAATTATAACTATAAGTATGAATTTTTTACCATTCATACCATCCATAAATATACAACACATATGCAGATACATGTATGTACAAAATGATATTAAAAAAAAAGTTCATCATAAGTCTTTTTAAAAAGATGATCCTCACCTTCTCGGAAACTGTTGCATTACACTCCTGTTTGACAGAGGCGAGAGTTTTCTCGAGTCGCTCCACATCGCGTGTTTTTTCCTCAAGCCTGGCCTCCAACTGTGCCTGTTTTGTCCTAAGTTGACCCTCCCGTTCCCAGTACTTTCCAGAACCCTCCTTCTCGGTGTCAAGGTCACGGGTCAGACGGTTGATTGTCACCTGGTTGCAAGAGTTGTGATTGTTACATAAAATAGTTGAAAGAATGAGCATATTAGTAATAGCACTAGTACTTACTGAACCAAGGGCTGAACAATTTGAATCATGAAATTTTCATCAATCCCTGAATTTAACCAATTGGTAATCTCTTTTTTCATAAATCCCATCAATATAAGTAACTGGCTCTCTCTTTATTAATACATGCCCTCTAAAATATAAGCAATTGGCTTTCTCTTTATTCATAATTTCCCTTGATGTAAATGATTTACTATCCCATTATTCATAAATCCCCTTGATATAAGCCATTGGCTTTCTTCTTTTTTTTTAAAAAATCCCCTTTGGCTATCTCTTTCTTTTAAATTTTTTGTGTGAAATATTTTAATTGTATAAAAAATGTTTGAACAAATACTGTTTAAACAAAACAAAAGTTGATATCATTTCATTATAAAATTTGAAAAATCTGGACCAAGAGGAGATGACAAGATGTTTGACAAATGAAAAATGATTAAGGTGAAACATTTATTAAATTTGTCTTACTCCATTGTCCAATTTTATTCAAAAGAAATAGACATCTTCTACTATCCCACTCCAGCTCACCTGTAAATCAGCTACACGAGACTCCATACTGGCGTGATTCTTTGTCGCGTCGTCCCTCTCTGTCCTCAGTTTGGCCATCTCCTTCTCGGTGTTGTTCAGGGTTTGCTCCAGTGATTCCCGCTGTACATATGGAACATGACAATGATCAACAGTTTACTTACACATACTGTTCCAGGTTTATAATTATTTTAATTTTAACATATATAAATACTTATATAAAATTTAAATTTAAAGACAAGTTTAAACAAGATCGTAGAGGAGCAAATACCACATTCAATGTTTCCTTTAGTCAAACTTACCTTGAACGTTTTCTGAGTTATGACTGTAGATAAAGATTTTAAAACAAAACCAAGCCATCAAAATACAACTTTTTTTTCCTCTGACAGACAGACAAGCCCATAATAGAGCTCCACAGGATTTCTGAAAAAACTGTTTAGAATACCTTCGAGGCATATTTATCCCGCTCTTCATGGAGCTCCTCACGCAGATGTTTGATCTTATTCTCCAGCTCTGTAACACTTTCTTCTCGCAGCTTCAACTGTTGCTGGTGCTGCTCTCTGGAAAAAGAAATAATTGACCTCAGGTAGGTGAAATGCACTAAAATTGCTGTGTATGCATGAAATACTGAGAGGTGCTTTCTTTACAATGGTCGTTAAAAAACATAACAAGAGCTGTCACAGAGACAGCGCGCTCGACTATTCCGCCGCTTTTCAGTGTATGGATTGAAAAGTTTTGGCGAAATATGCATGGATCACTGTTAGATAAGATTTCAATGCAATACATGATGTGCTGAGATATTAACATAAATGTGGTTACATGGAAAATTTCAACCAGAATTTTTAAATCTAATAGTAAAGGGCCATTATTTGCAAAGTACAGTTATCTATCTTGGTTATTCAATTATGTTGGGTGGTTGAATACCATTGTATAAAGTCTCAAGGCAATACATCAAGTAGTTGCTGAAATTTTATCCTACGTGTGCTAACATGCAAGACCTTAACCAGAATTTCTAAGTCGCATAAGAAAGGGGCAAAAATTATATAATATGAAAGATACAGTTATCTTACTTGATTAAAGAAGAAGGTTAAATGGTTGGGAGCCTGTGTGTAAAGTTCCAATGCAATACATGATGTATTTGCTGAAGCATTGACTTAAAAGTGGTTACATGCAAAACCTTAACCAGAATTTCTATGTTGAACAAAAAAGGGGCCATTATTTGAATTTAATGCAAACAAGAGTTATCTTACTTGGTTATTTAATTAGACTGGATGGTTGAGTACCATTTTCTAAAGCCTCAATGCAATTCATCCAGTAGTTGCTGAGATATTAACCTATGTGTGCTTACATGCAAAACCTTAACCAGAATTTCTGAGTCGAATAATAAAGGGCAATTATTTGCATTAAATGCAAACTAGAGTTATCTCACTTGGTTAGTTAAGTAGGTTGGATGGTTGAGTACCATCATATGAAGTCTCAATGCAATACCTCAAGTAGTTGCTGAGATATTAACCTATGTGTGCTTGTACGCAAAACCTTAACCAAGGTGTGATGCCGACGCTTGGGTGAGTAGTATAGCTCTCCATATTCTTCGAATTGTCAAGCTAATAAAAATGTGGAACGATGCATGGATGGATGAATGGACAGGCCAACCTAGGGGTGTTTAGGGTGGAGTTCATTAGAGTTAGGAACTTATTTGGTTATAATTTTTTTTATTGAAAAAACATATACACATAATAGGTTGTTGTTTATTTCCGGACGGACAGACTGGTCGATTACTATAGGGCACCCTCAAATGTTTTGAGGGCCCCTAATAAGCTAGACAACCAGTAGGAGGAAAAATTACTTTCATATATGTCAAGCGTACATACCTAAAAGTAATATTACCTCTTTTATACCTGAAAATTGCTTTTTGTAAGTACCGGTACGCTTGACAAACTAAAGAGGGCAATAGCAAACACCTGTCAAAAACAATTGCACTTAAAAATTATGGAATTTTGAATCCCATTTGAACTCATGTCTTTTTTAATTAGTAATACAACATACTGAATAGTAGAGAGCTGTGACTCCAGTGAGGAGGCTTGTTTACGGGCATTGTTGGCTCTCTCGTTGGCCATCTGTATCTGACGCTCATGTTCTGCCGTCATCTGGGTGATCCTGGTGAAAGATGTATAGAACATACAATATACATTTCACAATAAAACATGGGTCAATTATTTATTTTCAATAATAACTATAATTACTATCAAGAGAATAAAGAGGCTATAATTTTTGTCCCAAATTACAAAAATAACAACACATACTATAGGGTTAAAGAATATGCAACAATGTACAACAATATACTGTTAAACAAATAAATCACACTATTCTGCCTAACACTTTAACTTAAACACACATTAATATAAGAAGCAATTTACTGCAATTGGTATCATTAATAATTCAAGCCACAGAGTTACACATGCATGTATCATAGCTATGTATTAGTTGCACTGACTTCAGGTGTTATGAACATATTATCAAACAAAAAGTACCTCCTGCATAATGACAAAGTTTCATCATCACTGAAATCATACAACATACATAACACTGTGCACCTTTACTTTATGTGACTGACTCACTCACACAGTTGGGGTGGTAGCTGCCAGGTTCAACCCCGGACTGTGTCATACCGAAAGATGTTAAAAATTGGTACCAGTAGCATTCTTCCTGGCCCTTTGCATAAGACGGTTGAACTGGGAAATTTGTAGTACTTTGAAAGTATAAAACCCATGAAAGTTGTCTCCCTTGTATCAGTAATTTACATTGAGTATTAATAAAGAACCAAGCGGTCTCTATGAAAAGAGCTAGAATGTCGCATCCATAGCTCCTAATATATAGATGTGCAGTCACTACCATCTCATGGCATTAAAAAAAACACATTCACAGCAGGGTCAAACCAAATGCAGCCAATGTGCGTGGGTAGACCTTCATAAACTCCAAGAAACAACAAACTGGGACGTAGCTAACTGATGCTTGAGTAAATACTAGATCTCTAGTTTTGGCATTTGTGGGGACTGCTAATCTTTGAATATAATACAGCAATAAGAAACTCTCAGAGGGTAGTTTTGTAACCAAAAACTTTTTTTAGTCTACAGAAGGCAAAACTGGCCCTTACTTGTGTTTATATTCAGTGGACATGGTGTGTTGGTCGCTGGTCTGGGTCTGTTTCAGTTCCTGTACTTCTCTATCCAACTGAAATTTACATGTAATACATAGGATATCATATACATACGGTAGGACTGCTTTAACCCGTTTCCATAATGACTTTGTAAACATACATGCAGTGATTGTTATGAAATAAAAATCATGTGATAACTAAAGTGTGATATTTACTTTATGGGTGACTATGTACAAAAATCACTGTTGTGAAACAAAAATGGATTTTTATCATTGAAATCATGTATCAAATTGAAAAGCAAGTAATAAATTGAATTACACAAACACTTTATGTTTTTCTTACACTTGTAGTGTATTTGAACAGGAGCCCGGTGCAGACCCCAGTGTTTGCCTGTTTTTGTCGCCAAAGATGTATTTTATAGTAGCCTAAGTGACACATCTATGTAATTAGACTTTGAAATTCTTACAAACTAGGCATGGACACTTTGTAGCACAAATAACATAATGAATATTGCTTGCAGTACTGTAGCAGCTACCAAATTCTTTTGTAAGAGCTACCATAGACTTGAAAGCAATATAAAAACAACATTAATATGAATTTAATCATATCAGTGTTTGAAATCTTATAAATAAAGCCGACCTATACCTCCTCATTTTTAGCCTTCCGGATCTCCAAATCTTTCAGCATTTCCTGTATACATCTCTCAAGCGTGTGTACAAGCATGGCTGGTGCTTGCTGGGATGCAGGGTCTGACTCGAAGTACGCCCGACCCCTCCGGCGTTCTGCGTCAACAAGAATCATCCGTACCTGGCTCAGGGTGGTCTCTGATACAAAGTTCTCCCGAGAGTGGGCATCGGCCTTCT
This sequence comes from Mya arenaria, assembly GCF_026914265.1. Lineage (NCBI taxonomy): Eukaryota > Metazoa > Mollusca > Bivalvia > Myida > Myidae > Mya > Mya arenaria. The sequence goes on from NC_069124.1 coordinate 54,926,665, forward strand.
TTGAAGTGTCTGCCAGGGCCTGAGAGAGTGATCAATATTTATATCTAAATCATCTGTTTTTCAATGTTCATTGTAACAGGATAATAGAACAATATGAGTTATCAGTACAGCATTTTGATAGGAAAAGTTATATTCAGCTTGAGTGGATTTTTGCAAATTCAGATTTCAGGGAGCCGAAGCCAAGTGAAATCAAAACCTGAAAAAAATCCATGAGAGTCAAATTTGACCTCCTGAATAAAAAATGCAGTACTTGTATCCCTTTGATCATATATCTTACTGTTTAAAATCATTAAGAAGATACGTAATTTACATCATTCTAACATATCGGAATGATACTTGTTATGACATGAAATTCAGCTGTGTTGCACTAGATAAAATACTGACAAATATATTGGCATACCTAATTGCTTGCAGATTTATGATGGGTATTTAATAAATTCAAATACTATGTTTAAGAGTGAACTTTAATCTTGCTTTCCCTTTACATTTAATTACCACAATATTAATGGCTACATTTAAGGATTGTAATAAATGTCCATTTTAATAGCATGATATTTGCAAGTCTTATTTTCAAGTTACTTGTTCTTGTTGTTTTATTTTGGCCTGTAGATCCCTTATGATGGCACTCTGTTCAGCAATCTTTGTTTCCAGGGTCATACACTCTTTCTGACTGAAATGTTAAATAGTCTTGTGTTTCACTTAAGATTCATGTATTTTAAATATGCCTTTTTACTTCTACGTCCAATGCAAGGTTGTGTATCTAATTATATTACAAGATTACATTTAATTACAAAGTTGATGATGTGTGTAAACATGGGGTAATCAAGATGATCAATACCCTCAATCTATCCCTTAGCATTTTCACAAAATCTATTTTTACTAAGCCAACTATTGTCAGTACTGAACAAATCATCAGTACCCTAGTAGTGGTTACATGGCAGTCTGAACTTTTTATTAGTTTTTTAATTCAATATTAATCTAACTCTTGTTAGAATAAAACAGCCCTATGTCACTAAAACTCATAATACAAAATGAATAGTTGTAAACAATGTATCTTAATCAAGTTTCATGAAAAACAAGCAAAGTACAAAACACATTAACATAGACTTAATGTTAGAATCAATCATCTACAAATCTTGACTAGTTCACACAAAACGAAACAAATATTAACGCCTACTTGGCTCCAAAAGTCTGTGGTTCTGCCATTCTGTCATAATGAACCATATGAAACAGCAATAATTTCATGTTCTGTATGCAAACAAACTTGTCAAAGTATGATCATATTTTTTTTTTGCAACGAAGAGATAGTCCATTTGCACTGCCCCAAAAAGCGATTTCAAATCATAAGTTTTCAGCGCTACAAAATGGTAATTTAAGGCTAAAATTAAATTCATTATTGGCCGGCTGATGTGAAACCAATGCAAAATTAACATGTAGTGGTCCTTAGTAGTACATTTAACGGTGAAACGTTAATAATACGCTAATTTTTTTTAACTTTGATAGTCGGCTTTCTTAATGTGTGCAGTAGATTGACAAGCTATAGATGTAGCCTATGATTACGAATTCACATGGTGTATTTGGGATAAGCATAAGCCAGTCATTCAATGTTTGTGGACCTTCAAATGCTAAGATTGGAAATAGTAGTAATATTTGATGTAAAGTATCGTGTAATACTGAATACTACAACAAGACATCAGCGTCAAACTATTGTAAACAATACTCACACATTTCATTTGTATACTGTGTATCATGAATTCCAAATTTTATTTTAACCACAATTATTTTGATAGCCTATCAACTGAAATAATTTATTCATCAACTAAGAACTATAGAGGAAACCCAAACATTTGTTGTTTTTTAAAAAAAGGGGCATAACTCAACAACAAATAATTTAAAAGCCAGTGTTATGGGCCTTGAACTAAATAGGTGTATTACCTTTGGTAACATGTGTACCAAGTTTCACTTGAATATCTTAAATGCTTTTCAGTTATGGCCAATTAAGTGTTTGCACCATGATGCCGGGGACGACACTAATGCTATGACTATACCTCTATTTATTTGATCTTAAAATAGCCATGATAAAAAGTTAGCACCACTTACCGAAGTTCTAGCATTGAGTCCCTGCTGGCCATGGTATCATGTAGTTTGGCCTTCATGTCCTCTACTGTGAGTCGGAACTGGCGTTTCTGACTCTCTCCAGACTCACTGGACTGATAACACAAAAAGAATATAGTGATCAACTACTGTATAGCTATTTTAAATGTTCTATGCATGTGTACATATATTTTAATGATCAGTTATGGAATTCATACCTTTATACATTATACACATAAGTGTAAATGGGAGTATGTCCCTGTACTGGCCTTAAAGATTAAATATGAAGAACCATTAAGAAAACAGATAATGCAAATACATGATCACATAGCACACCATAAAAATCCTCTTTAGCTTAAAATCAAGGTATTATGAAAAGCTTTCAGTAAGATCTATTCATGACCAATAAAAGCAATGATTCTAAGCCCTACCTCCATTAATCTTCTTCTCAAATCAGTAACTTGCTCCTGTGAATCTTTTAATGCCTTCTCTAGATGAGACCTACAAGTTCATTCAAATAAGAACTAAGCGTTTCTAAATGCAACAAATAATAAGACTTTCTTCTTAAAGTATAAACTTTTTCTCCGTCATTTTCAAGACAGAGCTTGACAGTGATAATACTTTATTAACCCTGTCATGATTGAGTGATATACAGTTATATATATCATACAAGTTCAACATTCCACATGTATGTACCATAAAGAAATACATAGCACAGAAGCCTCAAATTCATAAACATATATTATATACTAATTCTTTTATGCTAACGTTTGAGTGATAACAAAATTATTGATAGTTTTTAAGCTGAGTTATAGCCTTAGTAAACTAGAGAACAGATAAAAATAAAAAATAAACCTACGGTGGTCCATGGACCTCCATGCTTCCAAGAACTCCAGTTACACTGGCAGGTCGTCTAGAGCTGAACAGTTCTGTTGAGGGAAGGGTTGAGAAGCCTGTCTTGGAAGGGCTACCAGGGAAGCCCATCTTTGAAGGGCTCCCAGGAATGTGAACTCCAGTACTTGCACGAGGCATGCCTGAGCTAAAACCATCTGACTGCAGTTGGGTATTTAGACGCTCTGTCTCCTTTCTCTGTTTTTCCAACTGCAACCTTAAATGAACACACACAATAATGATCTTTTAGTGAATTACAGTCATCTCTATTAATTAAAACACCAGATTCATATTCCATTACAATAACATAACAAAAGTCAATCATAATGTAGCATGACGCTTGAGAATATGTACATGTCATTTCTGGTACCTGAGGTCGGAGATTGTCTTTTGCTCGCTGGAGTAATCAACAAGTGCTGACAGAGAGGATGGTGATGTGGAAGTGAACTTTGGAAGCTGCTAAAACATATAATGTACATGTATAAAAATGTTGCACTTTAATAATAACCATTGTTAAACAGTTTAATACACTGTACAGACCACAGTTAAACCCTTATTTGCCCACACCAAATTAAATAGTACAAGCCATTCATAGTTCCTTCAAGTCTTCTCTTCAAATATTAAAATCACATAACTTTTTAAAGTAGGCCCTAGGGTACAGATGTTTTAAGGCTGATAAAAAAAGAACTACACTAAACAGACAGCAACAGTTATCTTTTATGTGCTAAATTCATTTTGTACATGTACATTTACATGTACGCTAAAGAACAATTCACATTTACCTCAGACTTTTCATTGCTGTTTGACATATTCAGATCTGTGAGTGCATTAAACATGGATGGTCCACCTGAAATGTTTAAAAAAATGCATTGACTACAACTCATTTTCCAAAAATACAACATCCTAAACACATATATTTTTAATCTAGACAAACACATGCTGTTTATATACAACGTTAAGTTAGGGTAAGACAGTTATGTTTCCTCTTATGGGCTCAAAAAAGATCGGGTTGGTAGGTAGTTTTGTGTTGGGGGAAAGGGGAATCCAGATGGGTTGAATGCTGCAAGCTGAATGTTGAAACTATCGATTTGACTTTAGTTATCACTGGGATAGGGTTAGATTGCCAATGGTGTCGCTGTGTGGAATAACCTTAAGTTAACATTTAGCTTCTTGTTGGCAGCACAAGTTATCGCAAAAAAATTCCATTGTGACATCGTTTAAACTGGAAATGGAAGTCATCATCATTAAGCAATAAATTATAGTATAAAACTCAAAATATTTTCGTCATCCACTTTTTATTTCCACAGCAGAAAAGAAAATACACCCAAAAACTTTTCAAGATTTTTTTCAGGCCTTAAATTTCTAGAAAAGAAAGTTAAGCCATTGAATTTCTGCTGACTTTAAATTTATAACATTCATTTAAACAGAGTTAAAAGAACATTTTTTTGGCTTTCGCACTTGTTTTATCACCATCAATGGTGTTATCTCACTTTGAAGTAAATGTATTGATCAAAACTGAAAATAAATTGATCAAAACAACTTGTAAGATGTATAAGTGCCACTCAAAAGTCGCAAAGACACAGTGATTTATTAACAGATAAGACACTTTCATGGGTTCTTTATTTGTATTTGCCATGTATTGACAGTTTCAAGTACAATGATACACTAATCCGATGAAGTCGTGTTTGCAAATAAAAACATGTCTGTGCATGCAATTTAATTGTAATTTCGAAAAGTTAAAAGGTTACCAATTCCTGAAGAGTCCGATCTCAGTTTGTTTCCTTCTGCTTCCAAGTTCCGAATTTGTTCGAGCAATTGCGCTGCCGACGGTGTTTTTCTTGTGGAATTCTGACGACCAGATTTCTGTGGGCTGAGTCCACCGGGTGGGGAAGTCGCAAATGAAAACCCTGCTGACGAGGCCATTTTGTGGCAAATCGCAGACAAACAAAGAAATTATGAATAAGAAAAATAAAGTTACATACTTTTCATATACTGACACATCTTGTAACCATGTTTAAATCAAGAATATAGTTTATTAATTGTTTTGTTTACAATCCGATTGTTTATATCGTCCGCGGAAATAGATTCGCGCATGCGCGATTGAATGAGACAAAACGGAGATGAATTAAACGGTCGTGATCAAACACTGGATTACCTGCCCCACATGCGGGCAACACTCGCACCTAACACACCATTTCGTATTATTTTTACCGCCATGTGTGTGTGTTTAATTTTAGTGTACCGTAATCATAAATATAATAAATTTCAACTGGGACCAATATTTTAACATTATATCCTACGCTTAGAATTAACCTGTATCTTGTAAAACATTTCTGAAAATATTACTTTCTCAGGCAACTACTCAAGTAATTATATTTTGATATTTCACCGAAGTTCAACAAAATGTAAAATATATGTGATATTTTCATAAATGTATGTACGCCATATTGCAGTATCATTGATTACCGTTCATGTATTTTTAAAAGGTTGTAAATTATACACGAGTTTTAATAACTTTTAATGTTATCTGGTAAAATGAGTTCAGATTGAGATTTTACTTGAGATTTTTTTTTTGCGATATTTGGGCCAAATCTTAGCGGGAGTTTTAAATGCTGATCTGTACATACTTGAAACAAATTTGTCATACTCCCCGGTACAGTTGCACACTAGTTTATACATCTATGATTTTTTGTTTATTTATTGTTTGTGCTAAGTACTAAGTATAGCTTTGTACTTAATCAGTTGAATGTCGGTGTACTTAAACGAACCCAGAGAAATATCCGGCTTGTTTAAGAACCTTTTTATGGACAACATACAGCGTCGTTCTTTGTTAATGTCTTCTTTGACAAATTCAAGGTCAGGATCTTATTTTGTCGGGCAAAGAGGGTTCCAGAGTACACTTGACGAGATGATCTTAAAATTTAAATAAATGCTTTCTTGTTGACAAAACTATAGGGGTCGAACTGATAAACCAGTACGGAGTGCAATATACTTGTCCCAATACTGGAGTGAGATTTTGCGTTGTCAAGTTATCGAGTGCCGCAGATATAAAGTCTGCAAACAGAAAACAGCTGACTTATTTAGGACATCTACTACTGGTGAGTGCTGCTTAATTTTACAATAATTTTTATTCTGCATTAATTTCAGCTTAGAAATAAATGTTTTCTTTAAAACAGCTTATTGCACTTCCAGCGTAGATGCATGTTCGTTTAAACTCTTCTTTTTGCCGAAACTTATAAGCTCAATATAAATGTATACGAATATAATGCCATATAAAATAAACATCAATATCACTCGTAGAACACTATTCAATTTGGAAATAAGGATACTATTGGACTAAGACGTAACGTCAGAATGTCAGGCCAACTCGAGAGTACCTAATTTATTTTCCTTGCTATTCGTTTTAGAAATTGCAATGTTAATTTATATCATTAAAACAAAACGAAGTTGTGCTTTTCCCTGTATTTTTTAATTGATTTATACCGAATGTTTACTGAGCAGTGCGCCATGGTAGTGAACGTTTTAATAAAAAATTCTGTCAATAAGTAAAGATGATGTGTAACATAAATATGCGCCGATGAAAGCTAAAAATATGATAAACAGGCAATAAAAAAGCACTTTATAAAGACAAATGTATCTTTCATAAGAGCTAGCATATGTCCAAGGTCGTAATGGACGTCATTTTCATACGTTTTCAATAAAAATACAAATTTGACGTCGGGAGAGATATCTTAGAAATGCTGACGTCGGAATTAATTTGCGATTTTTTTTAGTTTATCTAATTTTCGGAAACAATATCTGACACTATTTTAAAGATATGTAATTTAAAATACTTTGATAAAAAGGTTTGGTTTTCTCTATTGAAAATAGAAATTCGAAACACTTAACCGATTGCTTTTGATTGATTGTGTTTAATTTTCATTAAACTTGAAACTATAGAAACATGAATTGATATGGCCTTATTGTATTCAAAATGTATTTCGCATATTAGAAGTTTACAAATTTGTATTTGCAGAGTTTGGACACGAATTTTATATTAAAAGGTGCATATACGAGAAAGATTTTAACTTGTTTTAGTATGTCTTAAAATTGCCCACTAGTGTCAAAATCTAGTATTTTAACGTAAAGCATTCGCAAAATAATAGTTATATAGTTTCTTTTTAGAGAAGAAAACTATTTAATAGTTTCAACTCCTAAAGCTCTACTTTGCATGTCTGTACCATATTTATACAGTTTACACACAATATATTTTTTTTCAAATGATGATCATTTTAATAGAAGTAAGTTTTCTAAAATATAAATACACACGGTATATAATTGTTTTCAATTATCTTTTTATTTAACTAAAAGGTGTCACAATTTGATGTTATAATTTTGCAATATTTCTTGCGACTTTAATAGAGTTGATATTTTCATAATTATTTACGTTCGGACTGAAAAAGAGAAATTAAAAAAAATGTGACCATTGTTCGATTCACCATACTAAAAACTGCTCTAAACAAGAACACAATCTGTTGGCGTTTTAGCGTTACACCTGTTAGTCTGGCCTTTTGACCTTATTTAAACGGCTTGGTGAAATTGTATTCCGAATCGTTATTTTAATAAGGCAATACTATCACCATAAACCGAGATGCCTCGATTTTTCCAAACACCATTTAATTTCCAATAATAAGAAAAAGAATTGCTTGTATATTTAAGGGGATGCTGCGAGTTATTTTACTGGCGGCTGTGGTTGCAGTTGCGGCTGCAGACGAGTAAGTACAAGCTTCAGTGTCATATATCATTAATATGTACGTTTTATTGCCATACTTATTAATGTATAGCATGCATAACAACGCCTCCCCAACCCTACCCTCTTTGAAAATTACATTTTATTACGAACATCACTCATCATCAACAGCACCACAGCAACAACCACATCAACCACACCAACCACCACCATCACAGTGGTTTATAAATGTATTTTTAATATATGTTAATAAATAAGTGATTTGATATTGGCCCTGTTATTTGTCCGAGGACAGTCGTATTCAAAGTTTAAACACTAAATTAATTAAAAAAATATTAACGTTTTAATACTAACTCTAAAATAAAATGGCTGCCGTTTCCGAATTTCGAACTGCGAATCTATATCATTTTTTGACCCTGTTTAATTAGCCAATCAAATTCTTTAAAATGCGAGCTTTATATCTATATCACTTTTCGGCCCGGGACCGCTAACTGATATATATATATATATATATATATATATATATATATATATATATATATATATATATATATTAGCACTGTTATAGGAGGCCTTTGTATTGCTGGACAAGGGAAATGCTGTGTTTAGGAGCTAATAATTAAAAGTTAATATTAAATAAAAAGAAATATTGCTTGCGTTGTTTACATTGATTTAGCTTAAAGCATACGTTTTACGGCGGCAGCCAATGGAATCGCCTTTCGGCCATGCAATAAGTACCACGCGTACGTCCGCTGTTCAATAATTTGGTTTGTAATATTTAAAAGGGATTTATGTGTAGAAAAAAGTGTAAATAAATGTTATACAATGAAACAACTTACAAAAACACAGTTTTAACCTTGAAATATTACAAGTCATATGACATCTAATTTCAGTTAAAAAAAGAACCAAATTACAAAATGGAATAATTCTATGTATAATGTGAATTCGGTAATTTATTTTACATATTTATCAGCAAGCAATTTCCTTTCAAATACCAAATATACCAAATATCACAACTAACATTATCACCAATGGGTTGATCAACATGACACATTTAACATTATTGCCAATTGGTCGATCAAAATGACACATTTAACATTATCGAGCATCGGATACCTTAATTGTTTAAAATTTGCTATTTTACTTCTTAACAGACGTAAAAGGCCCCCTTTAGCGCTGAAAGCATGTAAAATATTAAAGCGAATATTGGAAACAATCTTAGTGACTAAAATATCGCGGCACGCTTGCTTCACTCGGCCCGCCCATCATAATCGTTAACATTTGACACAATTTGTTCTAAAATACCTTTGAAATGACCGCTAAAGACCTATTATATATATATAAAACGTACCCAATCCGGACTTGGAAGACATCCATGTCAATTGCTGGTTGATGTTTCTTAATTTACTTTCCATTTCACTAAAATTGAAAATGAATAATAACACACATAATAATCAGAGTTAAGATGTCCGGTTATGGTTTATATTTTAACATTTGAAGTGCAAAGACTTTAATATACTTGCGGTTTTAATAAAGTAAAGTGACCGCTGTATAAACTACGAGTGGAGAAGCTTTAAAAGACAGAATAGGGATTACGGATGTTAAACTAGGTAATCCTGCAACAATACTTAAGTGTTATTTTGAAGCAATGAACTAGGAGATAGGACATGATATTAATAAGTTCTAAGCTCTGTCCTAGAGCTGGTATGTTGGGTTTAATTAGGGCCTTGGATGTCATTTTATTAAACCATTGACAATATATAGGCGGATGTCTGGTGACCCCATATTATTTTGATAGCACTTAACATGAATGACCAAAATAAACTACAGATAAAGCGATTGTTTTGTTTTTGTTTAACAACTGATATCGGAGGTGAAATGAGCTGTTTTGCTATCTTTCAAGGTGAAAAAGCTACTTTTTTGTAATATTGTTTTCGGCATGATATTTAAATAATCTTTCTCTACCCTTTTAGAGGTTACCAACACACATATGGGACTAATTGTACTTAGGCATGACTTCATCCATGCATTCATCCATTATTTATGAAATTTACTAAGTTGAAAGTTACCGTAAACGTAAACCACAATATTTGAAAGCTTTATGCGGTCAATAATTTAATCCACTGAGTTGATGAACATAAGTGAAACCATATTGAATTATTATCGATTGTATTATGTCACAACAATTCTGTATCAATAGTCATGTACATGTAGTTAGATTATAACCTTTATTTACAGTCAATGAGATCGCCTATTGCACCTTCGGAAGGTAGTACGCTAAATCTTTAAGCCTAGCAGTCTTGCATCTTAACAGACAAGGTGCCATAATCTGGTTACCCGCCTGCTGAAAACGCTGAAAACGCGTTATAATGTATGGCTGATAGAAAATATTGTGTTAAATCTTAACCTGACGAAGAAGAGTTCACTCGCTTGGTTTAAACATTTTTTTTCGCTCGATCAGCCTTATTAAAATCATTGAGATTTTACACAATTTGTTTGACTAAGATCATAACGTGTTTCATAAAAAAATGAAACCAAGATATAACGTCATGTCTATTAATCTGTAAAATTGAATACTTAACTATAAAACGAAGGCCGATTTGCGATTCCATTGGCAGTAAATGTAGGTCATAATCAAATTTAATTAGGCTTATAATGTCAAGGTTTTTGTGCATCTGAATAGCAACGCAAACATTGAAGAGATACGAAATGGCGTACGTGAGAATCTCGGTGATCGTTATAGTTTTGGGATACTTTTTGAAATCGGAGATAACCTGTCAGTTTGACGTTGTCTGATAATGTTTCACAAGGTATCTTGTTCAAGTTTTGTAGAGCCTTTGGCAGTCCTTTTTTATACATCCTTTTATCTATATTTATGACCGATATGTGCAGGTGCAATGTTTTTTTTGCGTATTCACAGACACACTTGACATTATAGTCAAATCAACTTGTTAAATAAACATTGAATGTCAGATCTATACTTTCACGTATATATCATCAACTATTTAACTATGTTAATAGATTTTAGCCTATTAGGCTCTGTAAATAAGTCAAGGAATGACTCAGTATCCCTAACTGTATTTCAATGCTACACATTTCTGTTCATCCTCATTTACAACCTGTTTATTAAGTTGTTACATTACTGCGTTTATATATTTATACCTTATATTAGTTAATTATAATTGCATAACGCTTCTGTAACGCAAATATTTTTTCAACTTTAAACTAACCTTGTACAAACACATGCCATATTTAATTGAATGATTATGTGTTTAGACGATGTACGTAAGTATAAGCCTTAATAAACTGTCTGTGCTGTTTTGTTCTATATAGATCAGATGTTGACTCAAATCATTGGTGAAACACGAACGACTGTGAAACACAGACCAGTTTACTAGTACATACTTTTATCTTAAAACACAAGAAAACAGCTGTAATTATTTTGATTTAATTGATGCAAACCACAAGCCAAGCAAACGTGTTCTTTTCCAGCTCTTACTTGATAATAACGCCAACAGACTTCCGAGCTGGCATTCCACTCGGTATCACTGTCAACATTCTGAATGGAGCCGGCGACGTGAACGTGAAAGCCGACCTTGTCAATGAAGGCACGAAAGCCACGATAGCTACTGGCCATGGGTCATTTACTCCCGGTAAGTTACAGAACGCATGGCGTATTGAAATAATATGAAGTTCATAATTCGCCCAAATATCCCTCCGCGTTATCTATGCCTCAGATAGAAGTCATAGAAGGTCTATGCCGTATATACACCCCGCTCCAGCATAAAAAACATACCATTTTCGATAAAAGTATACTTGTCCAATATGACCCAAGGAGTAGTTGAGTGATAGGATCAAAAGTTACCATGTACAGCAAAGAAGTTAATGTATAGGATAACAGCAATAATAAACACTTTGTTACATGTTTAAAAAATCTTCACATATTATTTTTCTTTATTTTCCAGGTAAAGTGGGGACCTTGACTATATCGGTAAGATAAGTTTCGCAGCGGAAGAAGAACTCTGAATACTCTCGCGGAGTATGTCGCATTTAATGATACACATTCATATTGTTAAACGTAAATGAGAAATATTGATATAGCTCAAGACTTTTAGAGTCACTTAATTTAAGATGATTTAGTGTTTGCTTACAACTATTGTAACATTAAGGTACCGGACGATGTCCATAGCGGCTCGTATAAGTTACACGTGCAGGGCTCGGGCCACGGGCTTCACTTCTCTAATGAGACGAGCATCACCTTCCAGAGCAAGAGTGTCTCCATCTTTATTCAAACTGATAAAGCCACATACAAACCGGGACAGACAGGTAGGACATCTTACTGTGTTCAGATTTATAATTACAGGCCAGTAGACAAACAGGGGCAAACTTTTTGTTTTCTGGTAATATATAATAACTTATAGAACTAGATTTATATATGAAACTATTTTTCGGTTTATTTAAAGATCCGCTTTGAACATTTTATTGAAAAACTCGCGTGAATATTGTAAAACATAATACTTAGAAATGTGTTTTGAACTCTTTTACTGATATTTGATTGGTCTAGTGAACTTCCGGGCGTTCGCTGTTTTCCCGACTCTGGGCGTCTACGACGGGACGTATGACATTGACGTTTATGTAAGTAGAAGGAGAACACATGGAAAAATGTACTGAAATACAACATTGATGTTAGGATAGCATTTATTTGCGTATAACGACACTATAGCATAAACATGACATTGACAAGAATCGTAACATTTAAATATTTGTTAAACTTTTTTGTTTTCGTCCCCATTACCAGGATCCAAATACAAACAAGATCAAGCAATGGAAGGGCCTACAGGACGCCAGTGGGGTGATCACCAACTTCCTAAACATAGACACACAGCCTGTACTCGGAGACTGGAAAATCAAAGTGTCTGCTCATGTAAGTCAATTAACACCGTCCTTCTACGATTTCAGCGTTTTGATTATACATAGTATGTTCTTACCTAGTTCCTATATATGAGCCACTTTACGAGCGTTAAAAGTCATTTGATGATAAAACATGCTCGAAACCAAATCTTAATTTCACTCAAATCAAACATACCACTTTTAAAACTATATATGATTTATGTTGGAGAAAGTGTCTCAACATTTGAATTATGTACGTATTTTTATTAAACATAGGATACTTGTTGGTTTCAGTGAAAGTTCGCAATATATTTCAACGAGTGAGAACCAAAAGCTATATCTCACGAGTGGCGTAGCCACAATAAAATATTTAACTGCACTGACATAAACAATTTTCTGTTTAGCATATGCCTAGAAAATATATAAAATGAAAAATAATTGTAGTTTTCCAAAAAAAAAAAACGATAAAAGTTACATATGCAAATAAGAGCGGAAAAAAATGTTATTTTACTTTTTTAACTGTGAAATGTCACTTATTTCACTGATAAATCTGTATAGATCACCGGAAGGCAATTATAATGAAGACATACATTGGTATTTTCAGGGAAGGAGCGAAGAAAAGATTTTCGTTGTGGCACATTACGGTAAGCATTTGCGAATCATACATAATAAATGTGATATAAACGCTTATATACTTTTGTTTTTAAGTGATGTATTTGCAAAAAAAGACATTTTAAATTGTTAAATTGTTTTATACAAGTACAAAAGTAGAACTCAAAACTTGCATCTATTTTTACAGTGCTACCGAAGTTCGAGGTCAAGGTCGAGATTCCTTCGTTCATCCTGACATCGGACGGTACTATTGATGGCAAGGTCACGGCTACGTGAGTATATTTCTTTGTACAATTAAAACGAAAACAACAACAAAATAACATTTATATAATTCAATATAACACAGAGCTTAAAATCGCTTTTGAAAAAAAAACAACACAATAATATAGTAATTTTCAATTAAAATTGCATACTGTCATGAATACGTTATTTAGAAATTGACAGGATCCTATTATTAATATAATAATAATAAAAATTATATTAATAATAATAATAATAATAATAATAATAATAATAATAATAATAATAAAATAAATAATAATATTCTGTATGTGAACAGTATCTCTATCCTAAGGCCTTAACGAGTAAAACACACTATAACTCATAAACGCTAAAGCCTAAATATTATTTTAAATGAGATCAATTGTTTAAATGAGATCAATTGTTTTTGGAAACAACAGGTACACCTATGGCAAGCCCGTGCAGGGTCAGACCGACATTCAGGTGAAGCTGACCAACTGGTATCGGCCCTACAATTACCATGGCGACGAACCAAGTGCTACACAATCCCTTACGTTAAATGTGAGTTACTGCCCTTTGTAACATAACCGTCATTGTTTTGAAATATGTAAACCAAAATAATTTTATTGATACATGTCCCTCTATTTTATATACATTTATCTATTAGTTACAGATCTTTAGCTTTTAAACTTATAAATACATTTTCTAAGCATATTTGAAAAATAATACTTATCAGAATATCAGAAGGTTACATTCAACTGAAACATAAATATCCAAAGGAGAATGGAGAGGCCCAGTTTTCCATCTCTCTGGATGCGATCAAGCAGGGCCAACATTACCTGAACGGACACAAGATTATCGTGCAAGCAAATGTGACCGAGAATCTCAACCAGATTACACTGTCAGGGGACAGCACTGTACAGTTCTACGACCACGCCGAGAAACTGCACTTCCTCGAGTCAAATCCGAATACGTTCAAGCCAGGTCTTCAGTACACTGCCTATGTGAGGAATAGAAGTTTCGTTAATAGATTCGTTAAAACACAATACACCGCATATGCGACAAATAGTAGTTGCGTTCATAGATTTATTAAAACAAAGTACACCGCATATTTGAGCAATAGTAGTTTCGTTCATAGATTTATTAAAGCACAGTACACCGCCTATGTGAGCAATAGTAGTTTCGTTCATAGATTTATTAAAACACAATACACCGCCTATGTGAGCAATAGTAGTTTCGTTCATAGATTTATTAAAACACAGTACACCGCCTATGTGAGCAATAGTAGTTTCGTTCATAGATTTATTAAAACACAGTACACCGCCTATGTGAGCAATAGTAGTTTCGTTCATAGATTTATTAAAACACAATACACCGCATATGCGACAAATAGTAGTTTCGTTCATAGATTTATTAAAACACAGTACACCGCCTATGTGAGCAATAGTAGTTTCGTTCATAGATTTATTAAAACACAGTACACCGCCTATGTGAGCAATAGTAGTTTCGTTCATAGATTTATTTTAACACACTACACCGCCTATGTGAGCAATAGTAGTTTCGTTCATAGATTTATTAAAACACAGTACACCGCCTATGTGAGCAATAGTAGTTTCGTTCATAGATTTATTAAAACACAGTACACCGCCTATGTGAGCAATAGTAGTTTCGTTCATAGATTCATCAAAACACAGTACACCGCCTATGTGAGCAATAGTAGTTTCGTTCATAGATTCATCAAAACACAGTACACCGCATATGTGAGCAATAGTAGTTTCGTTCATAGATTCATCAAAACACAGTACACCGCATATGTGAGCAATAGTAGATTGTTGTAGATTAATAAAAACACAGTACACCGCATATGTGAGCAATAGTAGATTATTGTAGATTAATAAAAAGACAGTACACCGCATATGTGAGCAATAGTAGTTTCGTTCATAGATTCATCAAAACACAGTACACCGCATATGTGAGCACTCGTAGTGTGTTATAGATTCATCAAAATACAGTACATCGCATATGTGAGCAATAGTAGATTGTTGTAGATTAATAAAAATACAGTACAGCGCATATGTGAGCACTCGTACTGTGTTATAGATTCATCAAAATACAGTACAGCGCATATGTGAGCAATAGTAGATTGTTGTAGATTAATAAAAATACAGTACAGCGCATATGTGAGCACTCGTAGTGTGTTATAGATTCATCAAAACACAGTATAGCGCATATGTGAGCACTCGTAGTGTGTTATAGATTCATCAAGACACAGTACAGCGCATATAAGAGCACTCGTAGTGTGTTATAGATTCATCAAAACACAGTACACCGCATATAAGAGCACTCGTAGTGTGTTATAGATTCATCAAGACACAGTACAGCGCATATAAGAGCATTCGTAGTGTGTTATAGATTCATCAAAACACAGTACACCGCATATATGAGCAAAAGTACTTTGTTATAGATTTATTAAAACACAGTACACGAATACCCTTACGACCGGTTATTTTTTTAAACTGTTTTAAGCTACCAGTAACATCACACCGACTGTTCAGACTTTTGTTAAAACAACGTATTTAGCGGAATCGTTGTATATCTTAACTGCTCTGAAAGATCCGTGGACGCACTTACGATCTGCATTTTTTTTCCAATAAGATTTAAGACAGCTGTTTTAGCTGTATTTGTATTGTTCCAATACATGAGCATACTATAAAATAGTTCACCTTTATAAGTTAACAACGATGGTGTTAACACCGTTATCAACTAGCTCAATGTTCTGAACAATTGGCCTAAAGTTATGAGTTTAATAATTTAACTAGAGAATTCCTAGTTATACATGTATTTCATAAAAGTGTGAAACAATTCTTACAATAACGTAATCTCCACATATTCCAGTTGCGAGTGTCCGCCCAAGACGACCAACCCCTGCAGGCGCCCCGTGAATCCCTGCACGTAAAGACGCGGGCCACGTATCGCGAACAGGGTGTCGACCCCACCCCCTACCCCTGGTATCAGGCGCCCTCGCACTCGTACTTCCTTCCCGAGGAATCGCTTATTGTCCCAGACAATGGTATTCTTCCTATACAAGTGGACATTCCGGATAACTCAACGTCTATTTCCATTACAGTAGGTTGTTCTCCATTGTAAAACTTTAGATAGTATTTGAGTATTTTTGCACGAAGCAGCACAGGTGGATCCAGGGTAGGGTGGGATATGTTCAGTGTCAATATCGGAGAAAAAAGGGGCGCATGTCAAAATGGTGCGTCCTTAATTTACGCTCCCTTTAAAATCAATTCCTGCACCAGCCCCTGTGAAGAACGTTATATGATACGATAACTTGGTGCAAACTAGTTTGTTTGGAGTCAAGTTTGGGATTTTTTTTATTTATGCCAATAACTAATATTGCATCACTGAACTTAAACAGTCTGCGGTAAAGGTCAATGACTAAATAAATAGTCTGCAGGCGCACGAGAACAAACGATTTTACATCTTACCTACGCTTATATGTTATATTAAGACGCATTGATAATTGTCTCAAAATATTTTGCAATACGAAGGTTTTTTATGCATTTTCAGGTCACATACGGGAAGGTGACAGCCTCCTTGTCTCTGAGCAAGAGCTACTCCCCGAGTGACAACTACATGCAGCTTTCCCTAAAGTCTGCCGGGCTCAGGGTACGCATCTTCAGACTTCTACGTGCGAAATAAAAACGATTACAAAATGTATTAAATAGTTTTTGACAGTTTTATATTTTTTATGTAAAACCCATGATAAAACTGCCTGACAATACAATACACTGCCATACAAAAAGAGTCATTATACGAAACTTATATTTTCGAAAATCGAACAAAACATCGTTATAAATTTCGCTGCCATAATGGTATTGTTTGAATTACTTTGTATGGCTTGTTTAAGTATGGTATGTTTTTGTGAACTTTTTAATTCAATAGCGATCGGCTTCAGTAATTAGCCGACACACATACTCCCATTACGTATCTTACAGGCGGGCGACGTAGCTATGTTTGAAGTAACGGCGACTGAGCCAATCTCCAACCTGTCAATCCAGGTATGTAGGCCACCTGGATTTGAAGCAGAAAAAAACTGAATCAACCAATTTAAACATTGCAGTCATAAACGTATAAGGCTTCGTTATTTTTTGTAAACATTGATCCTCCACACAAGTATACTCAGTGTGTGTATATCACGTGATAAATTGCGTCATAAATGCTACGTCGGAAGGCAACATTTTGCTTCAAATGAAGACTTTAAACAAAGATATCTTACTATTTCTTCACCATTTTTAAATAATCATAGCGCAGTCTACGCCGCTCACGGAGCCCCGCCTTTGGTCTTTAACCAGAGTTTGATTGAACGTACAGTTTCTTAAAACACTTCGACAAACCTTTTCACAATACGGCCGTCTGTTGGAGCACTGTCAAAACCTTATTTTGGAAACAGGTTTGTCGAAGTGTTTGATAAAACTAATCACCTCATCAAACTCCGCTAATGAAACGAAGGCGGGGCTCTTTTAGCGGCATAGACTGCCCTTTGTTTCATTTAAAATGGTGTTGTAAAAGAAAGGTTATCTTTGATTTATGTCTTCATTTTAAGCACATTGTTGCCTTCCGATGTAGCATTTATGACGTAATTTATCACGTGGTATACACATACTGATATTGTTATACTCAATGTTCTATACGTCTTAGTAAATTAACTTAAACAATCACACAAAGACGTTCTTTTTTATTATTCTTTATTAATTAATTTATTCAATGGGCTATATATATATTAAAAGGTTTGAACGTTTTACGAAATCGAAATTATTTAATGCCTAAACAATACACTTGAAAACACCTTCCCTCCAATTTCGTTGACTCATGTAGGTGATGTCCCGAGGGTCAGTGGTGATGTCCGGCACGGTGACAGGAAGTGCTTTCAATGTCCCTGTAGACGCTAAGATGGCACCGAACGCGCGCGTTATCGCTTATTACGTTAGAGCTGACGGTGAAGTGGTCATTGACAGCATTAGTTTTGACGTCAGCGGTGTCTTCGAAAATCAGGTACATGTATATTTGGATTAAATTAGATTTCTCGGCAAGTGGTACATTTTCCAAATTCCTTGAATACTATGCATTCTTTATTATTTATCTAACAAGAAACACTTTTTCTAGACGTACAGACGTGTTGTGCACTATAACTATTCATCAAACTAACGCTGGACGTTTGATGACTACACGCTTGATATTATGATAAAAAATAATGCAAGACGTTAGCAAATATGAATGTGTATTGATCATGATGACTGTGTTTTGCAGGTGTCCATATCATTCGACAAAACAAAGGCGACCCCAGGAGATACGGTGAACGTTGTGGTGACGGCGGACCCGAACTCCATCGTCAATCTGCTTGCGGTGGACCAGAGTGTTCTCCTTCTCAGGGGCGGAAATGACGTCACACCATCCGAGGTATAATTAAATACATTTATACATAAATAAAATAATTAATTAATAGATAAATAAATAAATAAATAAATAAATAAATAAATAAATAAATAAATAAATAAATAAATAAATAAATAAATAAATAAAAAATGAACGCACTCATGTATTGATAATTAAATCAATAAATCCATGTAAAACAGAGACGAGTTATATGGGATGAAGCTGTATACTAGGTTCTTGATATAGCATAATAAACGTCTCAAAGCTATATTTTAATCTCTCAATTCCTGTTCTCATAATTACAATGACATGATATTTTGACAGGTTGTTGACGAACTCAAATCCTACGACACGATAATTCATCCCCGGAACAACTTCTGTTGCGACTTTATGCCGATGGCCGTTGGTCGCAAGAAGCGAATGATCTGGTGGCCATACCCCACATATTACGGTGGTTCCGACGCCCAGTCTGTCATCCAGGTACAAATTTGCATATAAAATAGGCCTAATAAGTGGGCAAACAGCAGTCGTTCTTTAATTAATATCCCATAATTTTTGTAATAAGTCGTTAAGGATATTTTAGATAATACACTGAGATTCAATGAAAACGCAACACATTTTGGTGTTTCTTTAATCTGTGTGTATATCCAATTTATGATTATCAACAACGTTGTGTTTTATTCACATCAACGTCAGGACCGTAACGTCATTAGCAAATCACGTAAATCTATAAATTGGCTCTGGTTTGGTTAATAGCATTGCGATATAGTTTCAAGTTTCAAATTTTATTAATAATAAACCAGAAGGTCGTAGACCCATGAGGCATAAAGTGCACAATAGTGACCCGACGAATGTTTGTTGTGTGACTATTGATTGGAATTAATTGTCATACCATGGGATTTCTGTTTTAGTAAGTGGTGCGTTTTTATTGACCATCAGTATATTATATCAGCCGTACTGCATGAAATCCATCCTCGAGGATGCATCCAATCATGCCATCTTACAAATAGTTTTAGTTTTAGGTATTAACAACGTGTATCTCAAAATTAAAATGAGCGCGTTGTCACATGCATTCGGATTCGTGTAATGGAGCCTTACTTTGGAAGTAACAAAACCAAATGTCTTAACCGTTTTTGTTTAGAACTCCGGCGTAAAGGTGATGACAGACGCCGTGGTGTTTCATCACAAGGAAGAAATTATTTGTAAGTACACCCACCGTCATAAATATGCCATAATGGATTTATTAAAAACTAATAAAAGACATACGCAGTATTTTTGAGAATAATAAAAACAGATGTGGTTGGCATTTTTTTGTATCGCCGATGAAAGGTGTATTAATAAGATGACGTCATATTTTCTGTTCTTACTCATATATGGATACTAGAACCAAAACATACATTACAAGTCTAACGTGGAGTCCATCATCTTAAGAACACCGACATTTATTCCTGATATGTTGATCGGTACAGACCCTATGTTCGGTGGAGGGGGGATGGTGGATGGTGCCTTTATGGCCCCGGGAATGGCTCTTCCGAATATGGCTATGGCCGGAGGCATGGCTCCTCAGCCGGCTCCCCAACAAAATATGGCCGTTCAGCGAATCAGAAACGTGTTCCCAGAAACATGGCTCTGGTCTAATTCCACTGCTGGGTAATTGTAGCTTTCGCGTGTTTCTGCTGAACAGATGTAGTCCTATATAACCATCTTAAGCTAGTTAGGTTTCCCTTCTAGTTTATTCATGCTTGCTTGTCCGCATTAAAGTATGACAGCATTGATCTAGCATTGTTCATACACAAGTCATATTACATGTCTGCTACTTCAAAAGTTTCGGGATGCGGCAACGGACAACGCTGCTTTGCCGCTGCGATGGTCGACGCAGTAACGGACAAGGGCTCGAATCAAGCTCCGTTACAAGATGTTACTACACTACGAACCGTATTTCCTGAGATGTGGCTTTGGTCAAACGCAACATCAGGGTAATAAAATGCCGTGAACTGGCTTCCCTGGGAGCTTATTTGTACACGCAGCATATCTGTTTCGTTGGTGATGGTATTCCACAGCTGAATGGGTGTGCAATGCGTTCCCCGAAACGTTTAAGTGGTCCAGGAGTAATGCGACTGTTGGGTATTTGCAGCACAGTAACGTTAATCACCTACTTTTTTGCATTGTAATGCTCGATATACATTTTAGTATGGAGACCCTGTTGTAAAAATGTCGGCTTGCGGTCAGCATATTTGCACTAACTTGGTTGTCAAAAAGCTTTCTTTAAAAATATTCTGTACCAGGTATTGCCTGTCCCTTTCTTTACTCGTAGCAAGCGAATCTGTACCTCAGCAAATAGAACTATAGATATTTTGCTTCGTAGACTTGTTATTTTCGTTAGATACCAAGTAAGAATAGTTTGATCTAACAGATCGTTTGCCGATGCCCGTAGACGCTTTGACAGAAACTTATGCTCTGGCAATTTGCAACAAATTATCAAAATTTGAAATTTCTTTCAAGATATCTCGCTTTGACCTAATGCAACCACCAGGGAATTGAACAGTTATACTGGGTTGCACTGTTTTAATTGTAGTACGAGTCGTTTTATGAATCGCAAGGCACACATATTCCCACTCGTTCTCCAAAGCCTACACTTCGACTACAATGCCAACGTTCGTAGTAGCTACACTTACGGCTGTATGCCGTTAGCATTTATTTTAACAAGAAATAAGAATTATCATTTTACCTTTCTTCTTAACAGTCCCAGAGTTCATGTTCGAGAAAGGATCCATGTTTCCCACAACGCCATTCAATCCATTGGCTAGCACCGGTGAAGTGCAGCCTGTATCTAAAATAAGGAAACTTTTCCCTGAAACCTGGCTTTGGTCAAATCATTCAACTGGGTAACTGAACGCCATCAGTTATTTTTTCTAGTGCTTTTAAACAAAGTAGAGAGCATACAGTATAGCTATCTTGTTTTGGGTGGTGGCATATATCCTTAGGCTTCCAAATCTGGTCGAACGCATGCTTATCCCCATTCCTCAGTCGGCTCCACAAACTACGCATCATAACAAGATGACACTGCAATACGAACATTGTTTCCAAAAACATGGATAATTATGGGTAAAAAAAACATCAGGGTAATCGATGGTCGCCGATTACCGATGCCTTTGTTTTGTATTTTTATACACCAGACTACCCGATGATGGTGGACAGCGCTTTTGGTGGGGCTGTAGGCACTGGCACTGCAGGTGGGGGCTTTCCCCAACCCAACCCGTCTCCAACCCTTGAATCGGTCGATCGGGTCCGCAATGTGTTCCCAGAAACCTGGTTATGGAGTAATACGACTGCAGGGTAAATGCAGCAGGATGGCTTTGTAGAGCTAGCGTCTACGTATACGTTTGCTAGAAATTATTTTCGTACTATCCTAGTTTTTTTTTTGCTTACAGCTTACTTAATGCCCAATACAGGGAATCGATAGCGGTTCTGTGCTGCAGAGTAAATTTTGCACAAACGTGCATGCCAACGATGTCGTGCATAGGAATTAGCGGTTAACGATACACAGCATACCTGTCATTATTCTCAGATATTGAAACGAAAGTCACAAACAACGATGAGGCTACAAAATGATTACTCTCAAGCTATCTATCAACACTCTCGGCAAGTTCGTCGTGTACCTCTACTCGTAAACAAAAGAAAATGTCAGGGTTGGGATTATGAACTTGCTTAAAATAATTTTCAGATCTACCGCCTAATGCTGGTGCGATAGATTTTGCAGCAGGCGCTCTGCCTGGTGGTTTGCCAATGCCCGTTGCCCCTATGACAGGAGCAACTTCCTCTGGAAACTTGCAACAAGTTACCAAAGTCCGAACTGCGTTCCCAGAGACATGGCTTTGGTCTAACGCGACAGCCGGGTAATTTGGAGCGCATACGATTTCTCACGGTGTTAAAGATTGAGCTTAAATATAGTACAAGTAGTGTTTAGAGCCCCAAGAATTACATCACAAGCAGCACAAGCATTACACTCATTAGAAAGCGCGTCGAATGCGTAGCGTGGCTAGAAACCTTATTCCCAGCTCAGTAAGCGTAGATACTACAGCCAATTGTACAAAACCTCGACAAATTGCCAAAAGGATATATTTTGGGTAGTTTGCACAATTAAATGAGTTGATAAGTAATTAACAGATATATATATTGGCCAATCAATTAACATTTTGGCTAACTATTGCCAAACCAAATACAATTATTATAGTTATACAATTGGCTGCAGATAGAAATATACCGGGTAGAAATATCACACAACGATACGGTTTTACGATACCATTTATTTTAGCCTTTGTCTTCTTAACAGACGAGTTCATGAAAGGATCTGTACATGGACCTATGGCTGCGTCATTGCCAGATAATACACCAGCGAGCAACGTCAACGTTCAGCTTGTCTCTAAAATAAGGACAGTTTTCCCAGAAACCTGGCTCTGGTCTAACCACTCGACAGGGTAGCTGGATGATGCCTGTTTTTTTTGCTAGTGCTTTTAGCGTATGCAAAATAAACAAGGTCCCTTCTACATGTTCATGCCAATAACTGCAGTCTGCATTGTTCTGGCCGACGGTTCATTCTACAACATTATAGTTGAAAAAAGGAAACACATATCATTACATCTTACCGCAAATCGCACATATTGGTCGACTGATGCTATCCTGCTAACAAATCAGGGACGCAATATTGTAGAGGTGCCTCCTCCTGTTCATATATATGGTTACCGAAACATACATGGTTTAAATGCGGGAAGAGAGGTTTCTGTGCCTCTCTCAAGGTAGTTTTAGCAATTTTTAGTCGAAAATGGTGCATTTTATTGTTTCCTTTCTCCGATATTGACATGATCAACTTTTCTTTGACAATTTTAGTGCTAGATAAATAATAAATATGGATAAATGAGTATTCTCTTTCAGATGTTTCCAAACTCTCGAATAGGTGGGGTATGCGTCAGATATAAACACATGTCTTTTGAGTGAGGGAATTAACATAAAAGCTAATTTACAGTTTCACCTATTCGATTCGAACATTTGGCAATGGCGGGTGGCGGAATAGGAGGAGGAACCGGTGGCGCCATGCCTTCGCCCCAGGGTGGCCAGGCACCCCTTGCCACCGTAGACACAGTCAGACACGTTTTCCCAGAAACATGGCTGTGGTCAAATAGCACTGCAGGGTACAAATATGAAATATAATGGCACTGTAGAATAATTCCAAGCTAGTGGCATCGTATTCCTGTTCTGCTCATTATAAGATAACGTAGTATGAGAGCTTATGCAGTGCATGACAATTGTGAATGAATGACTCGCTTAACTCGTAGAACCCTTACATGCTAGACTATGTGTAGTGTCATCATCCACTCGCTTCTGGGACTGTGCGTTCGTCGCCAATATATCACTTTTTACTCATACCTCTACTATGTTTACATCTATAGTGAGTTAAATCGACATATGCTTTATCGTTGCATTATATGTTTTATCGTTGTATCATACGCCGAGATGATCGGGCGCAACAGAAACGCTAGTCAATTCATATAAACCACATACACCCAGGCATCCTGATCACTTCTTTTGAAGGTATTGGATCTTTTAGCATGACTTGGTGTTGTCTACCTTTTATGTCTTAAACAGGGGAGTATCATGGCGGATTTCTCGGCGGAGGCGGTGGGTTTAGGCCAGTACCGGCTTCATCAGTAGGAGCAGGAACAGCCACTGGCACCAGTTCACATGCTACAGCGATGAAAGAACCTGAGCGGATTCGAAATGTGTTCCCAGAAACCTGGCTCTGGTCTAATTCTTCGACAGGGTACTTTGTTGTTGTATGCAATTTTCATGGTGGCTGTTCTTGGCACATGAATTGATGGCTGTTGTGGAAATCTATTTGCCTCATGATTGTGTATGTTTAAAGTTATACATTAACTATGCTTTAAAGGACAAAAATGACTGAACAATTGTTGACGCCATCTGATCATGAACGCCAGCTGAAAGAACTCCAATGTTATCAGAGAAGTTTAACCTAGAAGTTTCTTAAACATATACTCTTTATGAACCCTTAAATGCTAGACTATATGTAGTGTATTCACCCAATTAGAGTTGCTAAGGAGCAGGTGTACTATCATCACAATACGTTCACACTTAAGTTGCCCTATTCATGTTGAATGTTGATTCTGCTAGAACATGACGATGCTACTAGCATTAATGCACTAAACACAGCGATGACAAATCCTGAAAGGAATCGGCGGATCTAAAGAGTACCTTTTATTGATACAGTTGTCAACGACAGAGTTCTCTTTGTTTATTCTTAACGTGCGCGACTCAATGAGTCTCCGCCTTTGCCCGACATACTCTTATTTCGGGATTTACTATTTGGTTGGGAAGTGATGTTTTCCAGTTTGGACTCGCTCCTGGGACTGTGCGTTTGTCGCCAATATATCACTTTTTACTCATACATCTACTATACCTACATATATATTGAGTTAGATCGGCATATGTTCTAACGTTACTCAATATGTTTCGTCGTTGTATCATATGCCGAGATGATCGGGCGCCACAGAAACGCTAGTCAATTCATATAAACCACATACACCCAGGCATCCTGATCACTTCTTTTGAAGGTATTGGATCTTTTAGCATGACTTGGTTTGTCTACCTTTTATGTAGCACCATTTATGTACCTTTAACAGGGGAGTATCATGGCGGATTTCTCGGCGGAGGCGGGTTTAGGCCAGTGCCGGCTTCATCAGTAGGAGCAGGAACAGCCACTGGCGCCAGTTCACATGCTACAGCGATGAAAGAGCCTGAGCGGATTCGAAATGTGTTCCCAGAAACCTGGCTCTGGTCTAATTCTTCGACAGGGTACTTTGTTGTTGTGTGCAATTTTCATGGTGGCTGTTCTTGGCACATTGATGGCTGTTGTGGAAATGTATCTTCCTCATGATTGTGTATGTTTAAAGTTATACATCGACTATGCTTTAAAGGACAAAAATGAATAAACAATTGTTCACGCCATCTGATCATGAACGCCCACTGAAAAAAAACTCCAATGTAATCAGAGAAGTTTAACCTAGAAGTTTTCTTAAACATATACTGTTTATGAACCTTTAAATGCTAGACTATATGTAGTGTATTCACCCAATTCGAGTTGCTAAGGAGCAGGTGTACTATCATCACAATACTTTCACACTTAAGTTGCCCTATTCATGTTGATTCTGCTAGAACATGACGATGCTACTAGCATTAATGCACTAAACACAGCGATGACAAATCCTGAAAGGAATCGGCGGATCTAAAGAGTACCTTTTATTGATACAGTTGTCAACGACAGAGTTCTCTTTGTTTATTCTTAATGTGCGCGACTCAATGGGTCTCTCCCTTTGCCCGACATACTCTTATTTCGGGATTTACTATTTGGTTGGGAAGTGATGTTTTCCAGTTTGGACTCGCTTCTGGGACTGTGCGTTCGTCGCCAATATATCACCTTTTTCTCATACTTCTACTATACTTACATCAATAGTGAGTTAAATCGACATATGCTCTGTCGTTGTTTTATATGTTTCATCGTTGTAACATACGCCAAGATGATCGAGTGCAAAAGAAACGCTAGTCAATTTATTTATACCACGTACAACCAGGCATCCTGATCACTACTTTTGAAGGTATTGGATCTTATAGCATGACTTGGTGTTGTCTACCTTTTATGTAGCACCATTTATGTACCTTTAACAGGGGAATATCATGGCGGATTTCTCGGCGGAGGCATTGGTATAAGGCCATCAGTAGGAGCAGGAACAGCCACTGGCACCAGTTCACATGCTACAGCGATGAAAGAACCTGAGCGGATTCGAAATGTGTTCCCAGAAACATGGCTCTGGTCTAATTCTTCGACAGGGTACTTTGTTGTTGTGTGCAATTTTCATGGTGGCTTTTCTTGGCACATTGATGGCTGTTGTGGAAATGTATTTGCCTCATGATTGTGTATGTTTAAAGTTATACATCGACTATGCTTTAAAGGACAAAAATGACTGAACAATTGTTGACGCCATCTGATCATGAACGCCAGCTGAAAAAACTCCAATGTAATCAGAAAAGTTTAACCTAGAAGTTTTCTAATACATATACTCTTCTTACCAATGATCTATTACACCAGTGTTGGTTGTGAGGTTTCCATTCGGCAAACCATAAAAGAATGTCCCTTTGGAAATATGGCTTGAAATATTAATGCTCTCTGCACGTATAGTAGATGTAACTAGTAAACCATCACATTCATTGTTCTTAGTTATAGACACATATGTGGTTCTGTGGGGAACATTTAAGAATATATTATTTATTGTTGCAACTGACATTTGTTTTACACGTTAACAGATGCAAGGTGTATATTTGCACTGTCTTAAAGCATTTATTTAACTTTTTTACTTTTAATATGGTATTTGTTCTTAGTAGCTTACTGCGATTAATTGTAGAAGGTAGATTTACAAACGAAATCGAAGAAAGTAAATTCAGCTTGTTAAGATGGTGATTCAGAGCATTCTGCAATAAAGAGGTTTCAGACCATCACACATGGAATCGATACCTAAATCCAACCAATAGCTGATGCTTAACCGCGTGTTTCACTTGATGCATCTGCAGCATCCAAATTACATGGAGTACTAGTGTTACAGTATAAGGAAATGCAATTCTTAACAACACATATACACTTCGATCATAGCTTCCAAACCTTAGCTCCAGCTGTCAAAATTTAAGTCAACATCGTTTAAGTACGAATATTATGACTCCATGCTTCAAAAATTTCTGCTTTACAAATTTCCTATTTAAAGCGTTCAAATGCTATCAGACAAATTGGCTGGATACAGTATATTTCTAAATCCGCAAAATATAGTTTGTGCGGTATGAGCAATAGCCAGAAGATAAAGACGTGTATGGTTGTGGCGTGATTGGACTAGGAGCGTTGTGGTGTTGGTCGAATTGCAGGTATACAAACCGCCTAACCTTCAACTTGCACTAACAGCATATTTCAGAGGCAGACAAGCAAGGACACAAGAACAAATACACATTAGTTCATGTGGAGAATCAGAAATGTTAGTTAAGTTTCCTTTCAGCTGATGTTTGTCTTTTAGATATACCGGTTTGCATTTGGGTATGGACATTTTGATAACAGCCTCAATACCTTTGCTCCATTGTATTACACAGCTGAGGCAGCTGTGGCAGGTACACGAAATGTTAATTTTCGTAAAAATAAATGAGTTCAGAAAACAAATCGCTTGGGATCACTCGGAGGTGTTAGTAAGCTCGGTGATGTAGACGATCCAGGTTTCTGTGCTCCACTGCAACCTGGACAACTAAGCACATGTGGGGATGTTTTATTGTAGTGAGTGATCGCAGCTATAACGAACGAGCGCTATTTGAAAACATCGAAAAAATCGTCGTGTAACATTACTTTGTTTTATACATGTATACTCCTAATTTGGTTTCATGTTCTTTGCATACTTATCCCTTTTTGAAATATACATGCTTTAACTGTCTTGCTTTGCAAGTGCTTATGAGTGTACACATATACATATTCAAGAAAACAAGAATAAATACCTTATTGTAATAAAAACATTAGTTTAATTGTTGTAGATGTTTATATACAATCTGTTGAATTTAAATGTAGAAAATAATGTTTAACATAACAATTTTCGACTTTACATCGCAATTTTTAATAAATAAAAATAGGTTCCTTTGCAAACAGACCAACAATACAAATAAGATATACTGTATAAAAACACAACTTTGAACACCTTCAAGTTGTGCACACCTACATCTTGTGTTACAGCGCGGACGGCAGTGTGACAATCAGCACCACCGTCCCTGACACCATCACTTCCTGGATCGCCAGCGCATTCGCCGTCAATGCTTTGACCGGGCTGGGCGTGGCTGATTCGCCTGCAAAGGTGGGCATATGTTTAACTTCAAAACAAAACAATATATGTGCGGAGGAAAGTTATTATTTTGAAAAACAGTTATATGGGCGAACTTGTTTTATTCTGAAATCGCGTTACCCAAATCCAAAAGTGTGTCAAAATATGCATGGATATACAGAATGCATATCGAAGTATGCTGCACGCTATTCATGTGCCTAGTATCTTGATTACTACGAGCTTCCTGTTGCCTTTTAACCGATACTCAACCAACGAATGAGCTTAATTAATACGTAAAAGCCAACATAATTGAACTAAGCTTATACATCCCTTAATTAACGAGTCTCTTCCGCAGATCGAAGCATTCAAGCCGTTCTTCGTGAGCTTAAACCTGCCCTACTCTGTTGTGCGGGGAGAACAGCTTGCTCTGCAGGCTAACGTCTTCAACTACATGGACCAGGATATGGACGTACGTATACCAGTCCAATTTGTTCTAGCACATTTTGATCCGTATCTACTGCTTACTAACGAACGCGAATAAAGAGAAAGTCCATGTCACCTACTGCTTACTAACAATTGTGAGAACGCTACTATTCATAAACGGATCTAAATTGCTATCTTCTAATTTTATGACGTTTTGTTTGAGTACCATCTTACCTCCTAGTAATTTGACCTCCAGCTTTTTCTAATTCCAGGTCCTTGTCACACTGAAAGCCTCCAATGACTTCAAGAGTTTGGTCGTGGACTCCTTCGGAAACGTGAACTATGTCTCACAAGCCCAGACTGAAAACGTCCATGTATGTTGCGCGAATTAGGACACTAGTGGTTTTTATTCCACACTGCCCCCAGTAAAAATTACTAGGCTATATAAATAGTAAATGACATTTTCATAATGAAAAGTTTTCTTCATTTACCATTTTGCAAAATGAATATATTTATGCCAGGGCTTTGCCATGGTGATATTTTAATGTTTACGATTGAACTATATGAAATGTTTTTGAATTATTAAACATCCTGATCAAGATAGTAAATCCATGTCACCTCAACTGGTACAGGCATGCTATACAGTATACTGTTTATATTAATAGGCAAGTAAAACATACATGTACAGCAAGCCAGATATGTAGGACACCGCATGTACTCATATTTTGTTGCAGGTGCCTCACGGTACTGCCAAATCCGTGTTTTTCCCGATCGTGCCAGCGGCCTTGGGCAAGATTCCCATGACCGTCACCGCCCAGTCGCCTCTCGCCGCCGACGGCGTACAGCGACAGCTGTTGGTTGAGGTATGTTTTGGGCTCTGACCTTCTATAGTTCTATCATCATTATTGATCATTATCGGTAATAGTTGTTTGCTTTAAAATAACTGCCATGTATTTAAAATTCGCCTTAAACTACAGTGTGTTTTCGTGGCTTTGTTTATCAAAAAGAAACGTAGTCATGCTTAATGGTGCGGCGTAGAAACATAAGCCATATTGCATATCTGTTTTCGTGAAAAAGGAGTTCACTACAGTTTGCATTTAAGTTTGTACAACTTCAGAAAACCCACACCTTTGCTTCACAAGTCTTGTGAAGCAAAGGTGTGGGTTTTCTCTACACTTGGTCGTTTGGCATGTTGATATCACGTTGGTATTGACTACGTGCAATGTATTGGGCGTCTCCTTGTTTCTTTGTTGTTAAGGCTGAGGGCGTTCCCCGCCAGTTCAGCAACCCTGTGATGGTTGACCTGAAGAACGTTAGCACTTTCGACGAGACCGTTGACATTTCACTCCCAGCCGGCGTCGTCGCGGGATCACAGAGGGTCGTCGTCTCAGCCATCGGTAGGGAGCGGCCAAATATTACAACAAAACAAATAATGGTTTCAAAAGTTGTTTACTTTTTAAATATCAAAACACATCTGCTAAACCCACTCTATGTTTAAGGATGATTTGGTCTGCAGTTAACATGCGTTTCATATAAGGGAATGCATGTGTGATTTTATTTCTGACTAGAAACGTTCTCATTATTAATATTTTTCAATACTTTTAAGTCTCAAACATTTTAGTACATACATAAATGCCATACCCCTCTGTCTTGCCTATCAAGGTGATCTATTGGGCCCCACGGTCAACAACCTGGACAAGTTACTGCGCATGCCTACCGGATGTGGCGAGCAGACGATGCTCGGACTTGCCCCGGACGTTTTCGTTACCAACTACCTGACATCCACAAACCAGCTGACAGGCGATATTGAGGAGAAGGCTATAGGGTTCATGGAGTCAGGTAGAGACGATATTTGTGTTTCTTGCTACAAATACTGTTTCCTATAAAATATACGTATATTAGGCAGTAAAATCTGACAAATAAATTGATAAGTTGCAAACATGCATGGTATTTTAAGCCAAAGCGATGTATGCAACGTGCATGATTGATACGTTTTAATTAAGGTTGAACAATAACCGTACTCAAACACTAAAGCATATACAATTGATATCTCTCTAGGATACCAGCGGGAGTTAACCTACCAACACAAGGATGGTTCCTTCAGCGCTTTTGGTGACAACGACAAGTCCGGCAGCATGTGGTAGGTTTAAACAGTAATTGATAAGTAGTTCATGTTGATAATTAAAATGTTCTAACCATAGCTTGTAGCATTTTAAATGATTCTTGCGTATATTGGCACACATCGTTCCAATTGCTTTCACCTACAATTGAATGTAATAGCTTACTCAAAGAATACTATTTGATATATTTTACATTGGTAGTAACATAATCATACAAATACTATCATTCAATAAAACACAGAAGCGGGAAAAAAGTGTATCTGGCATTATTATTATTATTATTATTATTATTATTATTATTATTATTATTATTATTATTATTCAGGTTGACGGCGTTTGTGACGAAGACGTTCCACCAGGCTAAGAAGCAAATCTTTATTGACGACGAGACAATCAAGCGGGCTGTGGACTGGATGATTGCCCGACAGAACGCCGACGGTTCATTCCCCGAGCCGGGCAGGGTCATTCACAAGGACATGCAGGTCGGTTTAATACAACAAACAGTTTCAAACAGTTTCCAGATTTGTAAATTTGTTAAAGATGAACTCAGACTCCCGGATAAGATTTACCACAATTAATATTGTTTTGATATTCCAAAACGAATGAATAAATGTCGAAAACAATGGTTCATATGAGGGATACCGAGTTTTTTTTAAAAATGAATTGAGCGTTAAACACGGTATTTCTAACTTATGAGAATATAGAAGACCACAGTAAATCTTTTAGCATTCGCCAATCATTTAATATTTTTGCGCGTTCTGCTATTAAATTCACGGCTACAATCTTGTTATCAGTAATTAATATTGTCCATAAATGCATTATTTAGTAAGTAGTTAAAGGTTTATCAGTCGAAATTGAGGTTTATTATACATGTGTATGTATTAATTTTGAATAAGATTGTCACTTTAAAGTTGTGATAATGTAAGATACTATAATGTTGTCAAAGAAGTGTCCAAACAACATGGATTGAAGAACTGTTTTCACAAAGAAATTTGTGATTTCATCCGCTACAAGTTGCCTTTATGAATTATGTGTTTGCATGTGTTTTAGGGTGGTTCTGCCTCCGGTGTTGGACTGACGGCTTTCGTCCTGATCGCACTTCTTGAGAACAACGACCTTGGTGATGTAAGTAGGAAAACAAAAGTTCAAATAGCTAGTTAAAGAGTTGGAATTAACAGGTTGAAAACAATTTCTAAGTTATTGACAAAATCTTTACTAGACATGACTAAGGTGAAAAATATTTTTGGGGGGCAAAGGATACATGCTTATTTAGATACGAAACAAAACTCATGACATTTAATACACATGATTCTATTTTTTATCCAATAAAAAAGTGCAGTACTGTGTGTTGAACATGTATCGATCCTGAATGTTGTGTGTATATATATATATATATACATATATATATATATATATATATATATATATATATATATATATATATATATATATAGTGCTATAGTCTCCTTTTTTTTTAAAAGAAGCTATATCTATTATGTCGTTGTAAGGTGTATTTATGAGACTCAAATAAACTATTGAAACATAATACCCATACGGTTTTGAATGGAGATGAAAACAATGATTATATAATACAATGAAAACTACAGTGACAATCACAGTAGTCGAAACTACAATAAGAAAACATGTTTATAAGCAAACGGCAATGGCCCAATCGACAATGAACTAGAGACACAAACTTATAAATACCACCAACAGCAGTCGTATATAACTAGTTTCCCTGGATTTTCGAAAAAAAAGGCTCGTTCCAAGACAACAAATAAAAAAAAAACGTTGTCAAAACGTTCAATCTGTGAGAGTGCAGCTTTAAAGGCCACAAGAGAATAACGGAAGACAGAAG
This sequence comes from Mya arenaria, assembly GCF_026914265.1. Taxonomy (NCBI): domain Eukaryota; kingdom Metazoa; phylum Mollusca; class Bivalvia; order Myida; family Myidae; genus Mya; species Mya arenaria. The sequence continues at coordinate 54,959,872 of NC_069124.1, forward strand.
AACAAAAAAAAATAATAAAACAACAAGCAGTAAATTGATAAATATTGAGGTACTACATTGGGACGGTCGATGACAACATTCAGGGTTTCAATGGGGTTGAATTTAGTTTATATGACAATAACTTCACTCTGTTCCTATCAATATTACAAAACATAAAGTATTAGCCTTATCAGAGCAAGCACCATCTCCAAAATATAAAGAATGAAGTAAAAAAATAACATATAAATATATGACAATAATTGAAGTCATATTTTAGACTTAAACTTTTTATCTCAGGGCATCCAGCAGCGTATCAGCAGGTCTGTTTCCCTGGCCACCACGTACATGGAATCTCAGATCGCCACCACCCATGACGACTATGTGTTGTCCCTGGCTACCTACGCTCTCACCCTCGCCAAGAGCAGTAGCGCAGACGCCGCCTACCAGAAATTGCAGAAAGACGCCATAATTAACGGTATGGTTGCTATATTTTTAATTTGGAAAAAACTACAGTATGTAGCAGTCTTTGTGTTTAAACAGAAATGACAAGATTTTTTATACGTTTTCGCAATTTTCTTACTAGACGGTCCTTTATGAAGTATAAAGATCGCGTTCTCTTTGAAGGTAGGTACTTTAAAAAGTAGTTTAGAATAATCCCAACAAAAGGTAAACAAATTAATCATGAGAGTAATTTAATGAAATCAAAGATTTTAGAACAATTCTAGCACTTGTGAAACTTTTATAAAGACTTTAACTTTACCAAAGACCAATGATCAGAGAGGTTTGTGCTTATACCAAATGGGAATTTCGAGAACATACTTCAAAATCTCCAATACGTCCTTCAAGTTGTATATTTTTTGTATTTTCTTAAACCTCTAAACATGAAATAAATAACATTCTTGAACATATTTAGCAAATTATGATGCATACATCATAGGTTTTTTTAGATCACCAAACAATGAAACTAGATCAATAAACAATAAGTCCTGAATTTAGAATACATATACATGTAACAGTCCCAATATACGACTAGTTCGTTATATATATTTTAGGTTAAGATAAATTTCATTTGCCACTGGGATATGATCATTGATAAAACTTCTAAATATCTCTGTAGGCGGCACCATCCACTGGCACAAGGCCCAGACATCCACGACATCAAGTCACTGGCAGCCCTCTCACTCGCAGGCGAACCCTATCGATATCGAGATGACGTCATACGCGCTTCTCGTGGAGGCCATGCGAGGCGACATGTCAATGGGTATCCCCATCATGAAATGGGTCACCGGACAGAGGAATTCCAACGGCGGCTTCAGTTCCACACAGGTATTTTACTACGACATACCAATTTATTCTATTTGGAAATAAAATTTAATGTGAATTGAATAAACTCGTATGTGATCTATAAATCAGATTGGATGTTTTTGCTTGGCTTACATCCTCAAGACGAACTTATACGCACAAACAGCAATGTTCGGGTGCATTATAATATTATAAATGCACCAGTCACTTAAATCCACGCCCCCCCCAGGTCCAAGGAATAGCGGGGACTTTGACTTTCGGTCCAGCCAAGCCCGGGCAAACTGCACATGAAACCTTCGCCAAATGCCCCCGCACCCAAGGGACTCTAGGTAAGGCCCTTTCCCCACTATATTTAGCGGGAAGACAAAACCACCGCATTCACCCGGCACTGCGGGGCCACCTGGAAGGTAAAAACACGGCCCATTTCCCCGGTTATCCCCGGTATACCCCCGGACCTGGGGGTCCGTGTTTACAATTGACTGGTGCATGACACTGACACAGTCTATTGCATCCTCATAGAAATGGTGTAATTCGCAGTTTAAACTGTTGAATTTTTAATGCCCGGTTTAAAAAAAGTTTTTTTTTTATTTAATCATCGCATTTTTTATTAAGGACTTTTAATGAAGCTATGAATTCTTATAATGTATACATCTTTCTCCCTAGGACACTGTTGTAGCCCTGCAGGCTCTGTCGGATTTCGCAGCAAAGATCTACTCGAACACGTTCGACATCACGGCGACAGTCACCGCGGGAACATTCACGCACACCTTCAACATCAACAAACAAAACGCTCTCGTTCAACAGTCTGTCGTGGTAGGTAGCAGGATAAGTTTATGGAACAATGATTTAACGTTTATACCGTATTTCTTGCACGTGCCATATTGCAAATTTGATCGTTTGTCTTGGTCATTGCACTTCTTTCAATATTAACAGTACATATTGAAAAACATGGGCATCTGTTGTTTTCCAGCTCCCGTCAGTGCCAAGTCGCGTCCAGATTCACGCTACAGGTCACGGGATGGCCCTTCTAGATGTATGGACTATTGTGTCTGCTGTTATTTTTAATAATTTAAAAGTTTATAATGTTGTTCAATACCGTAACGTATAGATATATCTTTGTAGATTTCCTATGAGTTGCACCTATACCTTTTCACAAATACGCATTAAGAATATTTTTATGTCATGCATAGAACTATAAAAAAGCTCAATATTGCTCACTTTTTGCATTGTGTTGCAGGTTGGCCTATCGTTTAACGTGGAACAGGAAATTGAGTTGCCAACATTCCAAGTGGATGTTACTCTGGTTACCGAAACTATCGACATGCTCACAATCAAGACGTGCACGAAGTGAGTGCGGTGTGCTTGACATCGAATTGTTTTTACCCCAATTGATTTATATTTCAAAGTTATATACATGGGAAATGAAAATGGAGTCGTAGCAATATAACTGTTTTTAATTCTGCTAGGTGGCTACAGACGGGAGCGAGCGGTATGGCTATCCAGGAGCTTGGTATCCCCACAGGGTTTGAGGCGGATCTGGAGAGCTTGGACCAGTTCACAGAGATCAAGCGAGTCGAGACACAGGACAGGAAAATCATCCTTTACTTCGATGAGGTGATTTGGTTACTAGTCAATTTTCAAGTGAAAACGCAATCTTGAATTTGTTGGACTTTCGAATTTATAGCAAATCACACAACCATTTGATCGCAACATATTGAGTTTAGATAGAGATTATGGTATCAAGAGTATGCATATATATTAATGTGTTGCCTTCTGACGTAGCATTTATGACGCAATTTATCACGTGGTATACACACACTGGTATATAAACCGCCTGATTCATTGACTTATGTTGTTGGTCAAGATAAGAAGATTAGTGTTTGAAATTCCAATAAGAACTTTTAATTATTCACTCTGTTTTGAAAAAAACATATTCCAAATTGGTTTTGCTTCAAATATTTACTTGTCATTTTCAGATCACACCCACGCCGCTGTGTATCACCGTGGATGTAATTAGGACCGGTATGGTGGCGAAGTCGCAGCCCGCCGCTGTCCGCGTGTACGATTACTACCAGCCTAGTACGGATACTTTCTTATAAACAATTCAATAATTTTAAGACCCTTGTAAAAGAAATTTGCAATTCGGTCATCAGAATTCACCTCATACGATGCAACTTGGCTTAAACGCATCTTCTAAATTTAATGAAAAAAAAAACATAAAAATAGAAACTGAAAAAAAATAGAAAAATTAAGATATCATTTTTTTTTTTACAACGTTGGCTTTATTTCGTTTAGGTAACCAGGTGACGTCATTCTACCAGTCCCACGTTCTACAGAACGCCGACATTTGTGACGTTTGTGCAGACTGTGGCTGTGCCGTAAGTCTGATTACATCTACTCACATTAAGTTAACGTAGGGTTTTAAGCAAACTTATTAAATCATAAACATGTCTCAATCTTTTAAACATAGGAACCTTAACATTTCTTTCAACATTTCTCCTTAGCTAGTATTGTTGATGGTCCTAACCTTAATGCCGCCGTTGTCGTTTGTTCAAAAAAGGATGTTTTTTATAACTAAAAAAACGTCAAACATAATATGAGTCCAGGGGTGGTATTCAATATTCATCTTTAGTCAATCGTATGGATTTGCATCATTGACTTCATTCACTCTATTGGTCAGTTATTAATAACAAGCAATCCGATTAGCTACATCGTTTTTAGATCCAATTAAGACCAACATTGAATACCAGCCCTAGAATAAATATTGACAATGACTGTATGCATTTACGTGTTACGATGAATCATCCGTTTGGCAGAAGTAATTGATAAGGCTTTGTGTTTTCCTCCAATTTTTCTTCTTCGAAAGTATTGTTTTCATCTTGATCTTCTTCATTTATATTCTTAGTTTTTTATGTTTAAATACTATTTCTTTCCGTTTTCAGTCTACAAGGCGTTAAGATCCATTAGATGAAGGGCGCATACCGAATTTGCAGAACATTGGCTCTCGAGTGTGTCTAAAAACTGTGATATGAAAACCATAAAAATAATACAGAAATGAAACTAAATGTTGTTCCTAAATCAATATGTGTGTTTTTTAATGTTGTATGTTCATGCTATTATTACAAGTACATGTATGCTTGATTTTCTGAATAAATACATCATGATTATGTATAAACGGAATTCTAACTACAAAATGTATTCAATATAAGCTTATGCACCAGTCATTTGTATCAACCCCCCGGTCCGGGAAAAAACAGGGACTTTGACTATCGGTCCAGCCAAGCCCGGGTAAAATCCCCGCCCTGCGGAGACGAACTGGAAGTAAAATCCCAGCCAAATGCCCCCTCACCCCAGGGTCTAAGTAAGGCTTATTCTCCGCTATATTTAGTGCGAAGACAAAACCACCGCATTCACCCGGCACTGCGGAGCCACCGGAAAAGTAAAAACACCGCCCATTTCCCCGGACCTGGGGGGCCCGTGGTTACAATTGACTGGTGCATTATTATCAAGGGGTATAGCGGTTTCAACTGTCTCATGATAATATAGAATATTGCTTATTTTCGGAAAGAACATATTTTTGAATTAAGTGATTACTCATACAAGTACATTTCTCAATTAAAGAAGTATTTCCGGCAAATGAAGTTTAACCGTCCCGCAACACAAAACGTATTATTTGTATTTGTAGCTGTCACTGAGTGCAAAGCAAACAAGTGAATCATCATAGATCTGCCTTTCAGTACATCATTCTATAAAACATGCTTATTTTTTCTTTTTCTATATTAGCTTTAAAAAAATATCTTGGCCCTCGACGGCTGCCATCCTCTAACAGATATATGTTTTGTACTCATCTGACCGTTCCTCGAACTGTTTACATGCACTTTGTAATGCGTGTTCGGCAGCTTCACAGTTTGGCTGCTATCTCCATTCTATGATAATGAAGGTGATAATTTCCTCAGTACAAAAGCTACTAGCATATACGTTGGGTAAATGATACAGATGAATTTCTCTTGTCAACTAAGCGTAATTTTACTCAGAATACCTCCCCATTTTAGGCTAAAGTTATCACACAAGTTCTTGTTTCGGTTCTTAGTGAACGGAGTACACACTTTAAGGTGAGCCCGCTATGGCATTTGGAGGCCCTTTACCATTTTTATCGAAAACAACCTCGGATGTATTTTGACGGTTTACATACCCCAAAAGTGGTTCGTTTAAGTCCGTGTAGTTATTTTATTTAGCAGTTAAACTTTATGACTTAACTCGTTGGAATCTTAATTATGTTTGCAATAAAACACTTCACTGGCAATCTATTTGAATTAGGATCAATAAATACAACTCTGAAACACTACATTTAATTAATGATAAATTACGAACTACTTCAATTGATGTACCGGCATACATCCGAGGTTGTTTTCGATAAGATTGGCCGCGGAGTTCCGAATGCCCGCTAAGTACGCCCCTTCAACGAGGGTAATCCAAACAGTTATGTTATAAATGATAGAACTTGTTTAACCCATTTTATTTAACACCTCTATTCGCACGTGCTATTACGCCTTTATCTACAAAATATTTAAGGAACAAATCGCAGAAATTGATGAAGCAATGATAAGGTGATCAGGCAGTATATTTCGTGTACAGAGCCCAACATTTTGACAGTGTATTGATGTTAGAATCGTAGTTACTTCATGAAGAAATCAAATTTCCATGTATACTCAACTGGAGTTTGTATGATGTTAACAGATAAAATGACAATGCTGCAAGAAATTAATAATGATATTAAAGCTGCACTCTCATAGATTGAACGTTTTGACAACTATTTATTTGTCTTGGAACGAATCAATTTTGGCGAAAATCCATGGAAACCAGTAAAATAAGACTGCTTACCAAAAATAGATCGCATATTTTTATATTTAAGATCAAAAACTGATGTTTTATGCCTTTTACTTAAACAGTAATAAAACATTAATTTTCGAACTGAAATATGAAAATCTACGATCTGACTTTTTATCAGCAATCTTATATCATTGGTTTGCAGATATATACGCAAAAATTTGGTCTTTTTAAGACAAAAAATAAAAAAAGTTGTATAAATGGTAATCTGTGAGAGTGTAGCTTTAAGGCTTGTCAATTGTGTAGATAAGATGACTACCGATCGCAAACTCACCTTTGTTTATTATGATTTTGCAGTAGATGAGATGGTATAACGAGGTATGTGATGTATTATTGTAGGTATCGCTTATGAAGTAAGAATTTCAGAATGTCGTACATTTATTATTCTGACTCAGAAATACAACTTAGGTAAAGCAGTTTCCGAGCTCATTAGAACAAAGGGGAGAAGGTGGTTATTTCTGGACAAAAATGAAATTGTCCTTCACCTTTATTTCTTTTCAATGAAAGGGGAGACTCGTCTGATTGTTCAAGACAGACTCGTTACGGTAAGTTGGAATACAGAAATGCTTCGTTATACATTGGTCATATAGAACGTAAAAACAACAAAGTGATTTCATGGGTCATGGGAGTGTCGAGAGCCAATGTTCTGCGAGTGTCGCAATTAATTTAAACGTTTTATTTGCAAGCTCAAACAAACATTGCCTACACTAGGCCTATAAGTTTTGAACTGAATACTCATAGTGTACTTGAATATTGCCTCGTTTGATACGCGTGTTGGTCCCCTTGTGAATACTGAAATATAAAAAAATGACACAAGCCCAGTATTTAAAGGCTGCAAATAACAGTAAGCTATACTAACGAACGCAGCAATAAGTAACTGCCTTGAAATGCGGAGCACACATTCTAATAACGTCACTTTATGATGTCAGCCTGGTATTGAATACTCAACCAGGTTTTCAACTTCAATGCAGAACGGAAATTTCAAAACTAAAAAATAATAGGGTTTGAAATAATAGGTTTTGCAGTGTTAAAAGTATAACAGCAACAATGACAAATTGTATTGACAGAGAATTGCACTGGAAAAAGTCATCCTATATTGTAATGAGATGTTATTGGTTGAGTGTCAATGCTCAAGCGAAAATGTATACATATATAGTCTTAAAATTGGAGACTTTTTGACATAAACTATCCAGTTTGAAGAGTTTAGAGTTTATTTACATCAAGGCAATGTGACCATGAGTACACATATAATGATGACACACATATTCCAAAATGGAGTCACGGTACAATATAAATTGCATAGTTCAGGAAATGAACATATACCAATCACACACCATCGTATGATCAGAGCAATATAAAATTATTATCAAGTGTGTATAATTCTCCCCACTTATGGATTTATGTCATTGGTGCCCTTGCATTTTGTGTCTGGTATGGTGGCAGGTCGCAACCAGCCGCTGTCCGCGTGCACCACTACTACCAACCTAATACGAACACGTTTTTACAAATAATTTATTTCTAAGATCATTGTTAATGAAATTTGGAACTCGGTTATCAGAATTCACCTCATATTCTACAAACAATGCAAATGAGCTGATCAAGAAAGATACCTCGACCAGTGTAGATATGTAGACCGGTATGTCATGATACTGAGACATTTTTTAAAACATAAATACATCTTAATAATTGATATAGAGCACACAAATAAGATAATGAGCTAATGAGTGTAAATAATGCTAGTGAATCATCCAAGAACTTTCTCGAAACCTCTCAAGTCCCTTCTATGAGAACGTTTATACTTTATAATACACTGTTTTTCAAGTATCAAAATAAAATTTAAGTATGTATTTTGGCTAACTGAAATAAGCTACTTATAGAGCCTGTTATGCTTAAGAAGTTACGAGAAATTGGGGCCAGTCTTTCATGTCATCATAATGCTAATTGTAGCGATTTCAATAAATCTCAGATATGGACTGATTCCATCCTTTGAGAGATACTGTACCTACTTGACCGTTTCTTGACCCGTACTTTTACTTCTTGCCATGCGTCTTTGACCTATTTACAGTTTAGCTTTTAGTGTTGTTTTTTTTCTTTTATGACAATGTAGGTCATACTCTAAGGGTACAAGCCTCTAGCGGCTTCAGGGAGAGGTTGGCTTAAATGGTCTTAGAGAAATGTTTATGTCAATAGTACAGAACAAATAAGCATGACTTACACTAGAATAAACCATTTAAGATTAAAACCTAAAACTAGCCTCAAATGGATAATGTTGCTGAAGCTTTCATCTATAACTACGAAAAAGTGTAGAAATTAATGAAAACTGTCGTATACATTGGCCCAATTAAGAAGTGCAAAATTAAATGAAGAAATCATTTCTCACTAGTAGTCAAAATACGCTCTTAGATATATAATTATTCACTTATGTATGACTTTAATGGAGCTCTATAATGCAATAATTTAAATGAAATAATATATCTAATCTTCCAATCAGGGAGATGGTAAAAGGAGATTGGCGATAAGCAATTGTAAATGGAGCACATTTTTCAGTCGTACAAAGAATTGGAACTAAGAAAGGGCAGTTTCCTGTTATATTGCAATTTTAAAGACCATAAAAATAGAAAAGGTGGAGTGATATTCTGGACGAAAAAAGTGTGCTAAAACTTCAATTATTGTCATTGGAATTAAGTTGTTGTAGATACGTTTTCCTATAAAATAGACTTATAAAATGCTTTTGGGCGGAAATATGATACTAGATATGACCTTATGAAATAAAGGATTCAGTGCATTTTCAAAGGGAGACTTCTCTTGATAGTTTTAGACATTCTAAACTGGTATTTTCATAAAATGCCTATTGCATAGTGATGATTTAATATCGCACAATGGCCACTAGTGATCAAGCATACACTTATGTCTCATAAAAACAGGTTAAGGGTCTGAAAGATACTTGCACAAGACGTCTAGCGTCACTGATGACCATCAAATAGGTTCCGGTATGAAAACAACAGCAAATTCTGTTCAAGATACTCTCTATAATCTCTATATAAAACAAAACTATTTTTTACTGAAATTAAATGGTATATATTCAGTCGCTACAAATGCTTAATCATTTGAAGTGGTCATATATCGCCTAACTTTGGTCATACAAATGCGAAGCAGACCTATTTTCGCATACGCCAACAGTTACTTGAATTTTGGACTTTTTAGTTTCATCCAGTTGAGCAATCACAGTCAAGCAATCTGGTTCTGAAGTTGATCTCTAGGCCTGGGTATTGAAACATAGGCTTTCTTAAAACCTTTAAGCCATCTTCTCAATACCCTATCGTCTTATCTATTTATTTAGGTACATTTAAACAAGGAACTATAGATTTCGAATGCAATCAAGTAATTTTAATGTAAGGACGTCAATTTTTTGAAACAGTATAACATGTGAAGTTCGGTTAAGAAAACACATTTAAAACAAGAAATAATGCTGATAAGAATAATCTGAGAATACTGCACTTTAGTCGACCTTTGTCCTGTTATTTATTGACAGTTATTCCGTACTTTATGTAGTTTTGCCACACAGGACGAAGTAAAACACAACATACAAACTGCTAACTCTGTGGCAACGTCAATACTTTCTTAATGTGATCTTTAGGAACCATAATTCTAAAACAAAGGCGTACCTATCGTTTGTTATGAAGAATGGTAAAAAACCACAGAATATTATGGCTGAAATTGAATTCTCGTCAAAACCTGTTTCATCCCATGTTTTGATTATAAGACTGACTTACTGAGATGAAAATTAAGTGTGCGCTGTGATACATACGGATTATGAACAAAACTCTGATGCACGCTTAGACCAAATCCTAACTGGCTCTAAGAAATCATGAAGCCGTAGTTTTCCATTAACTCGAAAGTTTGATAATTTACTTATTATATTTACAAACGTCCTTGACAGCCATTTTCTTTTTTCTATTCAAAATGTATCCATCAAAAAATAAGTCCGACCACCTTTGTTGATATTTCTTGTTATAATAAGTTTCTCGAGAATAGTTTTCTATATTGTAAAGTCTTCAAAATAATCATTTCGTCTACGTAATTGGAGATTTTTCAATAAACGTAACATAAATGAATAATTCTACGTACCGGTGATGCAAAAAAAAACGAAATCTTTTAACGTTGATATCGCTATGAAATTTCAAAATTCAAAGTTGTTTTTCAGGAACCATGTTAATACGACGGCACTTTAAGCTGCACTCTCACCTTTTGAACGTTTTGACAACTTTTTTTTATTTTTTATCTTGGAACGAGCCAAATTTTGCGAAACTTATTTTTCCAGATTTCTTGCATACCGGACGTGTGTTTCCCATGTGAGATGTGTCACGCGCAACAACGACCCACTTCTTATTTCTTTTATTGTATGGTTTTTTGAAAAAGTGTATTATGCAATTTCAATAAAGCGCAATCAAAAATATAAGTATTCAATACTTTTAATTAAAATTGAAAATAAATAATCGTAAAAGCGCGATTTTTAAAGGAACTATTTGACGTCGATAGTGATTTAAAATTACTGCGCTTTATGACTTCAGTATACAACGTCGCACCCGTTTTTTTGGTGAAATGTACAAAAACGCGTTTTCTACGTCAATTTTTCAACAAATTCATAATCTTATGTATGCAAGAAAAAATATCAATTATGTGTTTCAGGTACGGATAGAAAAATTCGACCCTAGGGCACGCTGCGTGGAATTTTACTATGGAATTTCCGTATGATTGTTATTGTTTTTTTCTGCGAACAAATCAACGTATATACTGTACAAATTAAGATCCATTTTAGAAGCGTTTTGACGATCTGTCTCAACATAGAGTAATTGCTTCGCAAAAGCTGTTGTTAGCAGAGCGTTTATCATTCAGAATATATTATGTGAATATAAGGCCACTGTGTTGACCTTCATATATGTCGCTTATCTTATCGACAATAAACCATGAATAAAATCGAGTCAGGACAACTAAATCAAAATGTTCCTTTATTTTGCTTGTCTTTTGCTGTTCTGTTCACCTCGGCACCAAACTCTGGCTTCTGAGGACTGCGTTGGGAGACAGGAATTCGAAGGTAGTGTCTATTGAATAATTTCTAAATATACAAATAGCTTGTAGCTATGCCTGTTCGTTTGTGTAATGTGTGTTGTACAAACAATCGTGTGTTTATTGACGTAACAGAACATATCAACTTAATCAGTATTTTGCAAAAATCGACTGGTTAATAAGTGGAACCAATTTCGAAACATAGTGCAAATCTAATGGTGTGCTTTTCAATTGAAGGCATACAATAAATATGTTTAAAGAGATAATGTATTTACTGGCGTCATAATAAATAAATTAAATGCGTTCTTACAACGAAAGACAAACGGTTCATTTGTCTCGAAATTCTTAAAAATGTTCAGATTTGCCTGTGATGTTAATCATTTATATTATAAACAAAAGTACTGTAACTAGTTATGTTATCTAGCCGTACTAGGTGTGGTTGGGGAACTTCAGAAAGAGGTCGAGCAACTCCGGCAAACGGCGTCTCGGCAAGGGGACATCATCGATACGCTTACCACACATAATGGTAAATATGTCGAATGTGCGGAATAACTACTATAACTATGCTTTTGAAAAGTGGTAATCACACATCTTTATCAAATATCTATCACTACATTATGCATTTATTACAATCTAAAATGTTCTGAACAAGACCTAGCTTGCTCTATTTTTATATTTAAATGCGTTACGAAAATGAAACATATTACTGAGCAGACAGACAGACAGACAGACAGACAGAAATGTTTATTGTCGTTAACATGTTATTTAACAGTTTCTTTACAAAATATAGAAAATATAAACACACATATAACTATTCAGTATGGTCTCAACGATGCATGGCCTAAAAACAAAGAAAAGAAAATAGAATAAGTGAGTTATATTTGTCATATTACTGAGCACACTGCTAGGTTCAATGCCTCAATAACCTCGTCCATTGTAGAACTAACGAAGCGTTTCGTTCTGGGTCAAGAGGGTCCAATTGCCTTCACTGCGGGAATCGCCCCAAACGTTTTGGCGCACGTGGACAAAAACGACATCATCCGCTTCGAGACCGTCATCACTGACTTCGGTGGCGGATACAATAACCAGACAGGCATTTTTGTAGTACCGACTACCGGTCTATACATGTTCGCTTGTTCACTGCTCGACGACTCGGTTTCCACGAACGGCAACATCATGACGCATGCGGACATCGTACAAAACACGAGAGTTTTAGGACGAGTGTTCGCGGTGGCCGAACCGGGCGGCCATAGAGACCAGGGCGCAAACACAGTGTTCACACATGCGACAGCGGGCGACCAGGTGTTTATCCGCCTCATCGACGGGGTCAACATCGGCGTAGGTGGCTCTCTGTACTCCACATTCTCCGGCTACCTGATGATGGAAATGTAATAACCCTAAGAAAAAAAATAAATAAAGCAAGCACCTTACTTTTAGTTACTTCTTAATATGTTTTGGTTATGAACACAAATTTTACAAGTTTAAGTTGTTCTAACGGAGCGACATCCTCGGCACCCAGTGTATTATAATCTATTATATAGGTTATAATACACTGGGTGCCGAGGATGTCGGAGCGACAACGGCGTTAAAACTAGGAAGTAGGTAATTAAGCGTGACGTCACAGTCAAATGTAGTCTAGTAAGCCAATATACGGAATACGGCCCATGTAGTCCTTGGTTCTGAATGGCTTGTTTGAAGAGACGAACTATAAATTGTATAATTATGCATTTCTTTCTTTGAAACATCAGAGTGAGGTGCTACCATTCTAATATAAGACTAGATGCAGATATAAAGACGCCAAAAAGATCACAACATTGCTGTTTACAGCACATACTTGTCATTTCTAAGACCCAAATTTTGGAAATGTTTTTGGTAACTCGATCACATACCTGAAAACCAAAGATTAGAATTCCGCGCGGCGGCGTTTCCCTTTTAGTGAGATGATCTCCTCCAGCTGTCGGGCAACAGTTCGCTCTAAATGTTTGATCCTGTCCGCTTGAGGGATTAATACGCTTCTCATTTCTTTCAACTGTTCTCGCATGTCGATAATGGCACGTCTGTCGTCGAGAATCATGTCGAGAAACGTGGATTCCAACAAAAACAATGCTTCGTCATTGACGTCTTGGGACGCATCTTCACAAAAAACACACACGTTCAAACAAAGGTGTAGTAGAAAAAGTGTATATATAGTTTTAGAATTAAACATGTTTAAATCACTTGAAACAGTCGTCGAGTGTCTTATTTAATAAAATCAATATCTTTTTCAATATTCAAAGCTTTATTAATTAACACAATACACACAATTGTACCGTATAGTGTCCGATGTAACTAACACGACTGGTTTAAAGGACAATTCATAAAACGTCTAGCGGCATCATATATTTAAAGACATCACGCTGATGTATCTACTGAACTGAATAATTTAAAGGACCAATACACATTGCTTTTAAACTCTAATCAATATACAAGTAGACCACGGCTTAAATGCTTAAATAGTATTACCCAAACAAGGGTAACCCATCCTGAACTTAAAGGTATGCCCTAGAAGGCATTGGATTTTTATTTTAATCATGTACTTGAAAGTATTTCAAGTTAGCATTATTTGCAAGTAGCAGAATTACTCCAATAATCCATTGATCATTCAAATTTTGTTAAAGTTTATTTTTGTTGGTTTATTGTTTTTTTTGTCATTATATTTATTCTGCATTCAATTAATACAAGCAGTTATTTGATTTCATTTTGTATGGACGACTCTAAACTAAAAATCTTGAAGCATGCTATATGGGCCTTTACGTGTACCTTCCGTGTCATCAATAGAATAGCTCGATCACCAGGTGATGGCCCGTGTACCGTCGTAAATCTTCTTATCAGCTTCAAACATGGTCATATCACTGGGGAACAGTTTAACCTAAGATAACTATCAACGGACTTAATAGATACAGTATTGTATCTATTGTCAAAAACGTATTGTTACCATTGTCAAAAGTACGGATTATAAATTGTGATGCTGATCAAAGCGGTTACAACTATAACGTAGTCTTACTAATATAGTTTTACTTTTGATGACGAAGCCAACCTTTAAAATGTTATCGTTGGCTTCGTTGAATAACATAGGTATGTTGGTTTTGCCATTGCTAACATAGTAATAACACCTTTTCCTTTTATAATAAAGTTCTAAAATAGAACTTTATGTGTATCTACTATTTACCTTTAAGTAATGTTTTAATCTGGAAGCCATTCCTATACATAAGGCTAAACTTACCCTTTAAGAAGTTAAGAAACCAAGTCGACTTACGGTCACTCATTTTCAATACACGCAGCTATGATTTCCAACATCGAATACATTGTCAGAGAAATGTCTTTTCGGAGCTAAAATTGCACTTTATTCACATTTCAGAAACACATTTATATTGAATGGTTCCAGTTGTTGAATAGAGGGTGCAAAATTTTTAACTTTGCGAAAGGGGCCATACACGCTTACAAGACGTCTTATTGAAATGTTTTTTTTTATGGACTCGTTCGTATATTTTTTCTTCGATACAAGTAATTTAAATAAACGGAATCATTAAGTTCACACTGTTTTTAAAACGTTTTGAAAGCAATGAAATTAATTTGGAGCAGGGAGGGGGAGGGGGGATGGACCTATGACATTCACTGATTTTCTCACTTAACAGAAGGTCAAAATGCTACAATCACGTTAAGATTAAGAACAAAAGCTTAATATCTGTACTTTTCGAGTTATTTATGAGAAACCGCCGAAATCCTTTGTTCGGTAAAAAACAAGGATCTTAACCAATGTAGTGTGTTTCTATTTTTTGCGTTTCGTGCATATATAAAATGATGTAACGACAAAGTGCAAAGCTCTTCAGACCCTGCTTTGCCTTTTCTTAAAAGTGGCGGGCCTACCCCAACAAGGCTACATACAAACATATCTTCATCAAAGGACATCGACTCACTATCAGAATGTCGCGTATAATTCTTACCTACGGTATTTGTTTTTGTGTGTGTTCGCCGTACAATTATGCATAGTTCAAAATTAAATATCATTTTGAGATATATTCGCTAATCCAATCTTGAAATATTTAATAAACATGACTTCACACGCCCTAAAGCGATACATATTAAATATCCATAATATTATATAGTTTAAGTTTTAAACAGCAAATATTTCAGAACCTATGCTTATTCTGACTGAATCTACTTGTACAAAGTCATTACAACGAGTATATCTTTAAACCACAGTGAATAACGTCAACTCTTTTCTTTCTTGTCTTCTTTCTTTCTTTCTTCTTGCAGATTTATATCTCGTTATTTTCTAATATTGAACACGGATCTCCTAAATTAAGTAGTCCGGCAGATAAAAGCCAACTTTTAACTTAACCGTGCAGTCGTGTATATACAAAATGTTTATGCATTTTTTGTGTATGTTAGACTTTATTGTTAAGCTACTAATACAGTTTTTAACCAATCACCAAAAGTAGCAATTTAATGGTCTTCACGGTTCTCAGTTAATACGCTTCGTGTAAAACTAATCAACTACATGTATGTATATTACGGCATTGATCTTGGATATATGCTTACTTGTTTATTTGTATGATATCATTGTAATTGTGTGTTAAGATAAAATTGCAATTTCAAGTACAGAAAACTTTAAACAATGGTACACAAACTATCATCATGAAGGTTCTTTTTCACTAAATACGTTGAGCGTAATACGTTTAAGAATCTTTGTCTTCACTCAGCTTCTGGCTTGGACTTGATTTTGTTTATCGAGATTATATTTAAATTGATTGTATGTATAACTCTCAGAACTCTTTTAAAGAACATAACTCAATTTGTACTAAAGCGAAACTATGTGCTGAGTTTTATTCAATTATTAAGGACAGTGGGCTTCAATATAAAACAGTATGGCAAGGTTTGGGAAGTTTTCTTCAAATTAATCAAAAACGTGGATAGTTGTATTAAATTTTGAATGTAGTAAAACATATGTTAATAGCTAGATATTTTTGAAGTAAATATTGAATCTAACTTGAAGGTAGTTGCTCTATGAATACGGGAGATCGTCTGCCTATAACTATGTACAGCATATATTTACCATATTTGTGCTTTAGTCCCATAGAACAAATCAAAATGTCAATAATAATCACATGGGATGCATCTGACATTGAAAATTGAAATAAATGAAGGAGCCTGCAACATGTTTCAATCATGTCTGTCAAGAATTGCATGCACGCACCCAAACCTTTAACTATTTCGCGATTCAACAAGGATTACCATCCATGGACAGCAGTGTGATGCATTAACTATTTTAAATAACTAAGAAATAGAGCAGAATTTCCTATAATGAACAAGTTTTAATTTTTATAATTTGAAAGAGGATTGTAAACATTTTTTTCAGGACCCTTCTATTTAAGAACGATCAAAACCAATGAAAGGCATACATCCTTTGTAATATGTTTTTCGTGTAATTAAGGGTTGAACAAATTTTACGAAGGAACATTTTACAAAAGCTGTATTGAAATTCCGTTTCCATTATACAGAAGATTTTCGACAATATGACTATGGTTTTATTTAAAAATGTTCCAATTTATTAATCCAAAAAGCCTTGTTAATAATTGGTAATAAATAATAAAAATATGAAAAATTTAGATATCCTTCTTATGATAGAAGCAATCACTGCAATGCCACAAAATGTTATTGTTTGGATAATGGGAAAACCATGTATGAAAGAGCACACGAATGATGTACAAGTGTTCATGGAGAAAATATTCATTTCATTACCTTCGAATATTTTTAGATTATCGTCGTTTATTCCTCTGAAATAACTTTTCTAAATTGAGTTAGTAGTGCATTTTCAGGAAGTTGGATTTACTACATTTAAACTTAGTGCATGTTATCTTTAGAAAATGACTAGGTCTATCTTAAAATTATATCAAATTTAGGTTTGATTTATTACTGTTAAAATAGTAGTATACAAAAGATAGATAAAAACCACTATTAATTCTTTGTAGGGCAGTCCCTTGTCGTTTTTAAATTAAAACAAAATAGTCATTCCGTTTGGTCACGTGATCAGTTAATTAATAAGGCAGGTCTCTTTGGCAGTCCGTTTTAATGGCGGATCCGTGGACTAAAGGTAAGTTACTAGACTGTCATCACGGGGTCGCATGGTCGATTACCCGCCGCACCAATACAAATCAATAAAATACTAATCGTATTTCGGGAAGGACGTTAAATGGGGTTCCCGTGTGACAGTGATACGATACACTGGTGCACGTTAAAGTACAAGAGTAGCTCTAACCAGCATTACATTCTGTCTGTGCACTATGTTAAAAAAAAACCTACAATGACTAGAAATCTTATCGGAGGAGTCTCGAAATGGGCCTTGTCCGATGCGAGTATAAATATACTTTCACACGACCACCAGGGTGCGAAAGCTCGCGGTTTTTAAACCTTGTCTGCGTCAAACTGAAAAATGTAAAAAAAAATGTACCAGAAGCTTCCTTGCCTAGCGCTCGGCATTAACAGGGTTGTAATGGAAAAATGGTGTACTCATAAACCCAGGCAAGTTGTATCCCGTATCGGTACCGAGCATATTAAAGAACCAAGTGGTCTCCTCGCTAAGAGCTTAATATGTATTGCACCTGTTTTTACAAGTCAACACAATTTATGTCGCAATGGCGTCATGACAAGCCATAGTGCTGCCAATAGTGCTGTTACATATATGTCCTGTTTCTTTCCATTACACATTTGATTTCATTTTCTAAACTAAGTCCATCTATATTACTTTGAAAAGTTTATTTAAGTCTTATAATACAACATACGAATGAAACACATACAAAGGAGTAATGTACATATTTGTCATAACAATTTATTTATTTACAGAGCAAGATGCTAGAAGCGAATGCTATTTTTTTTTAAAGCAAGTCAATAACGTGCACTATCATGCATCAAGTATCGTTCCCGTGGTCATTTCTATATGGTATATTGATCAAATATGCAACAGAAATATAATTATACAATTCATGGAGATTTTATTATTCATTTTCATTGAATTTGTGAAATAGCAATCATTAAGGTTTGTGT
Organism: Mya arenaria; assembly: GCF_026914265.1. Taxonomy (NCBI): domain Eukaryota; kingdom Metazoa; phylum Mollusca; class Bivalvia; order Myida; family Myidae; genus Mya; species Mya arenaria. The sequence goes on from NC_069124.1 coordinate 54,978,190, forward strand.
AATATACTATTTAGGGTGAAATAAATTTCAACACAAGATCAAACACATATATATAAAATAATAGTCTAAGAGAAGAAATCGAATATGATTATGATATGATTCTATAATACACCAATAATGGAATCAGTTCACTACAAATTAACCAGAGACAAACTAAAAACATTACAATAAATAGCATGTTACAGTTACACTAAAAAAACAACTCAAAATTAAAAATACATATTCGTACTTTAGAACCTTTCCTCGTGCTTTATCCAATAAATATCTTTCTGTCTACGGAGGTCAACATCTGCCAGAGGGACAACCCACTCCCGCACCAGTGTTCGCCTTTTCAGGACTCCTTTCTTCAGAAACAACTTTACCCCGACCGTCAAAGACTTGTATTGTGATTCGTTGAAACCCTTGAATTGGGCAGAAGCCATTTTGATTTGCTTCGCTTGATTTGCAAATACAGACACCGTCTGTTTCTGAAGTTTATCAGGTAGGAGGCAGATTTGGGCTGTTATGTTGCATTTTTTACCGGCAAATTCTTCCAGCAGTTTTCCCTGCTTTTCCACTTCGACTTTCAGCTGCTTTGAAACAGGCAGATAGGTGATATGGCAGGCAAACCAAATGCAGAATGTGTTGGAGACCATTCCGAAGGTTGGCAACATTGATATGACTGAAACTAAACTCGTGCTCGAGATGGTACTCGGAGATCCACACTCACGCATTATGTTTTTAAAGCAGGATTCCACTGTTAGAAACTCGTGCGAATGACTGAGCTTCCGATATAGTTTCTGTGGAGAACGAAGTTTAAACGACGTTGCTCCTCTTGCAAGAATAGGCGTCAAACACGGGACGTCTTGGATCAGTACCACTGAACTTGTTGATTTTCTCTGGCTTTGAATGTACTTGCTGATATCGTCGTCGTTTTCGGATCCTTCCTCAAAATAGATACCATCGCGGGTGTTTTCGACGTATGTTTTAATATCTATCAAAGGTATAAGGTTATTTGCATCCATCAGTTCAGAAGATTGTTCAAAAAAATCAGTTACCGACAAGCAGCAAGTTGATTTCTTTTCTGTGTCCATGGTATCGCTTTGATTTTAGCAAATATTTTCCTGAGTAGAACAGAAAGTGGCCTATATTACATGCAGACTTTATCGTCTTATATACTGTTAAAGATAGGGCAGGCGATAATAGAAGCTACGTCTTAACAAATAACATGAATAAGACATCTACGTACTTTCTTTGTTCGACCTAGTTAGAGTTTTTGTGGAGTTCAAGCGTTTTCTTTTTTTAAAAAGACGCAACATACAAAAGCTCAAATGAAAGGTATCATTACGCGATGGACATATTCTGACCAAATCAGATCTTTGTGATTAACAGAACCATGAAACGAGAGGTCAGTAGGTTCATAAGAAATAGACTTATGAATATCATAACAACTTCAGAATCGGGGAACAGAAACACATTTATCAAAAGAAACAATAATTTGAAATGCAAACAGCATAATTATACCTATGTAGGTAAAATATGTAAATTTAGAGCTCACAAGCACATAGTTCAACTAAGGGTTGATAATTGATATTAATAAGGCAGGCAATGTAAATTGAGTTTCGGTAACTTGTAAGGATTATGCTATGTGTATGTTTTATCTTATCTAATACAACTATTTGCATAAGTTCGTATATAATTATTTTAACGTTATTCTAACTCCCAGTTCGCTTTTTGTTGGAATCGTTGGAACCGTTTCAATTATAAACACCTATTATTAGGCGTTTTTTATCATGTATTATTCATATGCATTGAATCGGGTCGTAGTGGGATATGCCCTTATTGGACTGTACGAATTACGATGCGTGGTGGGATATGCCTTTTACGGACTGTACGAATTACGATGCGTGGTGGGATATGCCCTTTACGGACTGTACGGATTACGATGCGTGGTGGGATATGCCCGTTACGGACTGTAGGTATTACGATGCGAGGTGGGAAATGTCCATAACGGACTGTAGGTATTACGATGCGTGGTGGGAAATGCCCATTACGGACTGTAGATATTACGATGCGTGATGGGATATGCCCATTACGGACTGTAGGTATTACGATGCGTGATGGGATATGCCCATTACGGACTGTAGGTATTACGATGCGTGGTGGGATATGCCCATAACGGACTGTTGGGATTACGATGCGTGGTGGGATATGCCCTTCGCAGTCTGTAGGGATTACGAGTCGTGGTTGTCCAGTACCCTTAACGGACTACTTGTACTAGTGAGAGAACGGACTGCAAGATTACGTGTCTAGATGGGAGAGTGCCCTTAACAGACTGTGAGGATTATGAGTCGTGGTGGGTGAGTGTTCTTTACGGGCTGTGAGGATAACGAGGGTAACGAATCGTTAAGAGCTATGCCCTTTACGGACTGTGAGGATTACGAGTCGTGGTTTAACAGTGCCTTTTACGGACTGTGAGAATTACGAGTCGTGAATGGATATGCCTTTTGTCGACTTATAAGGAATTAGAAAGAAAACGATCCTAGTGTGATAAGCCTTTTGCGGACATAGTCCTGGTGGGAGAGTGCCCTTTACAGACTGTAAGGACTACGAGTAATAGGAGCGATATGCCTTTTGGAAACTGTATAAGGAATCAGAAAGTTACAGAGCCTGATGGGATAAAGCCCTTTGCGGACATAAGTACTGTGTGCGTGTGTATGAGTAGAGTTAACGAACGGGTTTTAATTGGAATAAAATTGAAAATTCAAATGTGCTAAATGAACAACAAAATATCAGAAATTCTCTAAAATGGCTAACAACTAGCAAAATAAATATTGTGTAAATAAAACATATAGTCATACAATAGTTCTTTATCTTGCTCATAAACCGCCCTTATAATAGTATCTGAGTCACTAACATATTTCATCGACTATGGGCAATGTCGGCAGAACGGTTTAATGAGAGGAATGTAAAAGGTGTACATATCAATAACACTTGTAAGGAGTTAACAGTGTCTTGATTAGTTGAATTAAGATGCTGCTGCAAAAATTAACAGTGATTGCCAAATAAACATTTAAAGGTCAGCGGACTAAGATGCAGCATATAAACCAGAGCAAGAACCGGATCGAGGTGACAAGCTGTTTAAGCGTAATAAAAGGAAATGTAATCTTGCAAGAAAAGTAGAAGTCGGAAAGATCATTTAATTTTAAAGTGCAATGTGTTTGCGATTTTGTATAACTATATAACAAATGAACAATCATTGATGTTTATCAATATTATTATATATTGTAGAGCCTTATAATCACCATATATATCGGATACATCATCAACGTCAACTTTTCAATCCAAGGGAGAGAGACAGAACATTAGAAAGCAATGATAACGCACATAGTGTTTACCCTTAATGTTGAATATTATAGCATTTAACAGTTAAACTCCATAGTAATATGTTTTGGAAATTTGAAATTTGTTATATGAACACTTATTTTACATGTCCATTATTTATATTTAAATCGTGGCCAAAATAAATCAATTATAAGTTTCGGGGAAAAGTAAGGTTTGAAAAAGGGATCCCAACCAAAGTTTGTGCATAATAAAAAGAACAAGGACAATAAAGGACAATAAAATGTATAATGAACGATCCGAGAGAGATGAGATCCAGAAATGCAAAAAAGGTAGAAATCGAATTGAAATTGGAAACGCAAAACATGTCAAAGCGTTGTGGACGTTTAGCCAGGACTGCGGGTGGGAAAGAAGTAATATTTTAACACACTTAAGTGTTTTACAATTTAAAGAAAACTTATTAAAGAGGATTCGATTGGCCAAAGAGAGATTAAGGAATAAATTTCGAATATCAAAACTTGAGAGTGGGAAGGCATCTTGTCAATCTGTGACATAGTTCAATTGCTGGCAGAGGAACAGGTATGTACAATAACGCTGGAAGCACAAGAAGTATGGCCAGAAGTGGCAGAGGAAGAGGCATAATGTTAACCGAACATTTTTGGAAGTGAATAGTTTGACGTACGGCCAATGACTTACAAATGGCCAACCCCAGGGCCTGTATTCAATAAGCAGCTTAGATATAACTTAACTTTAACTGAATGATATTGAAGTGCATGAATAGTATTACAATGAGCAACACGTACAACAAAAAGGTGTATAAAACATTTGAAACAAATAATCTATAATTAAACATGCAAAGGGATCGCGCTACGAGTTATGCCAACACCTGTTTCGACCCTCCGTCAAATCACGAACTTAATAATCTAGCAAAGATGTGTTATTGCAAAAAAAAATAAAAAAGTTCATATCATAGTATATTGTTCATATGTACATCTGTTTTGATAGAAAATGTCATGGGGATATTTTAGGGAAAGGTGTTAGAAAAAGAAATTTTGAAAGAACAGGGTGATAGAGAAGAAGGCTCTTGCTACTTATTTTGTTAATTGAAATGATGGGTCATTTTGATGAAACATTGAACTTCTCACTTATCTCCCGAAACGCTGTCAAGATCGATAAGTAGTTTAGCTGTGCTCAACGGTTGATGCTGTCTTGTGTTTCTAAACATAGCTAATCGTTACCATGTGAATAGTGTACAACGGCAGAAGAAATGTTCAACGTCTTTGATTACTTTACAATTTGTACATAGCGGCGATTCTCCAACATGATTGTAAAACAAGATGGAATCTAAATCACTAGAGTTGGTTCTTAGTCTCGCATGCTGTACGGATAGGCAACGTTCAACACAAAAATAAAAAAGACAGTACAGCGGTTTGTTTGAATCGTTTTCTTTATTTTACGATTGAAGCTCGAAAATGTTGGTGATTACCTCATATTCATATCAAGTGAATCCCATAATGACAAAACAACGAAAACATTCAGCGGGTATTAACTTCTAAACGCTCATTCATTTTTACAAAATATTCATTCGCTCAATTAATAAGGATTAGAATCGTTTACGTCAGGCGGAAATGCTTTGAAAACTCGTATGTAAACAAACAAACAAAACAGTTAATTTGTAAGAAGGCCAGTAGCCCATGCAAACATCACCCAAAAGAACTGTTTGCAAAGTGCAAGTGCCAATTAGTGAGCCTGGGTAAAAAAAAACAGCATCTGTCTAAACAAAGTTTCTTATTAAAGTACAGGTACATACACTAACACTGATACACTATATATACAATACAACAATTAACAGACACAAAATCTATAAGGCATATAATGTTATTTAACGACGAAAGATTTTTCTACTAAGCTGAATATAAAAAGTAGGTATTTGTTGGGATTGAAAATTGACCGTAAGTATGTTGGTATAGTAAACTTAACTTTTGCATTTCTTTTCTGTCCGACAAAGAAATCCATCTAAGTTCCGTCTAGAGCTTAAAACTAAACGCGCAAGTCTAGTAACAATTTATGCAGCTTCGTATTGAAGGTTTTTCTATTGTTTCCTTTTTACATATTGTAATATATCCCGGACTTTCGAGACTTATTCAAGAATTGGTCATAGGTAGGATATATAAATTCGATTTAACGTTTAACGCTGCAGCTTATATTTACCTTATGCTTTCATGTTTAAGTATGTTGCGCGGGAAATTTTCTTTTGCCATTCTACGTTGTGGCATTTGCATTAATGGCGGTAAAGATAGGGACACGTTATTTTTTGTAGCAATTGTCGAAACCCGTATGCTTTGAATGAAAAGATGACAAAATGATTATGTTATCACCCTGTTGTATATTTAAGCTCGGCCTTATCCGATTGATCAGGTGCGTACGCATTGCATATTGGCATTTGAATCGTTCTACTACTATCGGCATATTTGATTTGTTTTGTTTATATTTGGGACATATTTTTAATTCGAGTTTTAACATGCAAGGATATAAACTATAGATGAAAATATGCACTTTATATCTTGGAAGAATAAGTCAATTATATTGTAGTTAGCAATTTAACTAATTTTGAGAAAATTTAATAATTATCAAGGGAGGGAACTCTTTCTCAGCGCCGAATGTTTAATTGTCCGCCCTTTATTTTGGCGCCTTTCTCACTTGTTCTCTAGTCTTAATCCGGTTCGGACTTGTGTTTTAGTTAATTCATACCCAACGGTCTGCTTATTCACACGGGATCTACAAGAACTTAAAGACTCAAATTCGCTCATTTCTGTTATTTTGTGTATTTTATTCATTGCAAGACTGTCCTGTAAATATTGAAACACTTTGTTTATATGCCCAATTTTTAAGCCGTAGCATGCAATCTCTAAAAAGTATTAAAAACTATATTAACGGGACTCGTATTTACCATGTCTTGCGAGGAGAAGTTTTCCCTGATATTTCCAACATTTCTTTGCAACTCACTTACAGAGGGCTAGGAAAGTTACTATTTCATTCCCCAAAGCAGGCTCCGCCTATAACGCCAGATATTTTGTAGCAAATTTATGATGTTCTAGAGTTTGCTATTCCATTTCATGCTACGATATGGTGCTATTTTACATGATGTGCAGGAAATCAAGCATAGTTCCTGATTCTAGTGTTAAGTTTGATAAGTCTAAATACCTGTGTAGAAACGATGTGTCAGTGACAGATTTTGGCATTGTTGTTTTACTTAAGTATGCTAAAACTAATCAATTCGGGGACAACAACGTAGTTATTCCGTTGTGTAAAAATGACTCTTCTTCTTTATGTCCAGTAAAAGCGTTTCAAAACATGTGTAGGTTCCCTTGGCACCCTCAGAACCGTTGTTTGGTACAGTTTCCGGTGGGGAGGTGATCCCACTTGACGCGAGCTGCGTCGATCGTATGTTTCGACGTATTATGACGCAACTTCCGCTCACGCTCACGAATACACCATGCACTCCTTCAGACGCGGAGGAGCTTCCTTCTATTTTTAAATGCGGTGTGCCGTGGGAACTTTTTCGATTGTTTTGTAACTGGAAATCCGACTGTTACCTACGCTACCTTAGATTTTCATTTTCTAGCATGACTGACGCGGCACGGCTTGTCGCTTTTGCTTCCTAACTTAGATTCTGGTATTTAAGTTCAGGTTTTGGCCGTTTTTTTGGGAGGATTTTGGCTGCTTTTGACAAAACTTTATATCTATGTTAATTTCATTTCCAATCTAGCAGCCCATTATTTCGGCCAAATTAAATTTATATTTTACATTTGTCTTTGTTTTTCCTGAGCGCAATAATTTAACCAATATTGAGAAAATTTAATAATTATCAAGGGAGGGAACTCTTTCTCAGCGCTTTGTCATCTCGACTACAGTATGCTTATAGCATGGGAACATGGAGCATGGGAACAAAATGGAGTTCGATTTTTAACAATCGTCCAAATATTGAGAGACACAGCATGGATCTAACAGGCGAATCCGAGGTTCGGCTGTAATGAGGGTGTTGTTCATTGTAGTTTTCTCTTTGATAGTAGTCTGTCTGATATACAATTGTATTATTCTGACTCCAGGGCCCTTTTGGCCTTTATCCAAATATGATGAGTCGGCCATTTAAGAAATCAGTATCAATTTCCAAGCACGCGAATGTTTTATATAAAATGTCTCCCAGTGTTGAAATTGAGTGATAAATATTCAACTCTAAATTAAATGGCTCTTGCTAAAACATAAATGTTTTGCCTATTATTTGAGTGATTCAAGTTGATTTATCAGCATGTCAGATCATTAGGCCGCAAAATATCTTCCTGTGAGAATGGAAGCTGCTGTTAACTCTCCTTATATATTAAAAGCCAAAAAAAAACAAAGACATGTTAACAATGCATTTCGGGTTATAAACAAATGCCATCTGATTAGAATAGGCAACTGTGAAGTTAACTGTACAAGCCATTCACGATATTTGATGATTTCAGTGTTTGTTTGTTTTTATTTCACGAGTGTTTCTATGATCACGAGCGGGATGAAATACGATCTGACACTGGAACACCATTTTGTTACCTTTGCTTACCATTTCTTTTAAAGATTAAAGATATTTATCAATAAACTTTAATTAATGTATTTATGTAATAAAAAATCTGAATAACGCATGAATATTTATTAATGAAATTTTAATGGTCGCCATTAGTGCATCAAATATTTGAATTATGAATACTTGAAACTAAACGAATGCTGATACACAGTGCATGACTACTATTTTTCAACTGTACGGGTTTGTTAAATGCAATTTAATCAATCTTACGGTCGAAAATCGGTCTAATTCGCTTGTAGATGGGTCGATTTCCAAATTAAAAAGTGAGACATGCATCGTTGGTGACATTTCACGTGTTATATATTATGGAGGGCTTATTCTAGCTTATAGATCGATGTGTTGTAAATCTTGACACATGCCCAGTTATCGGAAATTCAAAAATACACCCTGTTCTGAGGCACAATCAAAAGCTAAAACAACAATGAATAAGTAAAATGAACATGATATCAAATCGAATTTATGATTGAGCATTTGTTTTGCCTTTAGGATTGATTTTGTATAAGAGAAAACATCTTTCTTTAAACAAAATCAATTTTCTTTTTTATTGACATTGTTTCACATAAATTTATAATTAGTGATTTCATGGTGCGATAATCAACTTCGGTCAAAGGTAAGTAACACAAGTTCTTTAAGGTTGTTATTCTCGCTTCTTTGTTTGCAAAAAAATATTTTTAGGGTAAGCAGTTGTATTTCAATGAGTTCATATTTCACAGATATGCATGAAATAATGAGGATATGTCAGTGTAAGAGCGAAACATATTTGATCGAGTAAATACCAAACGCTATAGCCAAGAGTAAAGTATTTACTTTTAGTTTTTATGAGGTACAAATACACTGAAACGAACAATAGTTATTTTTCGTTCATGCTTTTCGATGGAATATGGGTTTTAACAGTGAAATAACAACATTGAAAATATCAATTTGAAATGTTCAGTGCAAACTAAGGATTGTAAATATCAACTTTCAGAACTACTTTTAAATTTCTTTGTAGTTACTTCCCTTGATCAAAACAGAACACTTCACTTTGAACCAGTAAATGTTGGCAAAAAATGTTTAAAATTTAAAGAAATGTTTTATAAATTTAAATAAATATATATTTGGAAATTAACAACTTACCGTTTATAACCGGTTATCCCGTTTTTTTAAACATTTTACTGATCTTGAAGCTGAATGTTCGAACATTTGCTTTCATACCAAACAAATAACAGAAGAAACAACTGTTCGAACATAAATAGAATTTTATATAATCGTTCAAATGTATTTTGAACTGTTTGCCGTTGTTATACGTGAAACGAGCTTCCCGGAAAATTCACACAACAATTTACAGATAATCCGATATTTTTTACCTCACCCACGCCTCAAAATTTGTCAACAAATTAGCGTGGCATTCACTCTTTACCTGGAAAACCTGTTTTCAAGCGAAACAGACTGGTCTCTGACAGTATGATGTCTGAATTTTTGTTTATTAAGTGTAAGATCGTATTTTATTTCACGAGTGTCATAGAAATACATATTTTCACGAGTGGCGATCTATTTATCACATGCCTTCAAATGATATTAAATTATGTTTATTGTTTTTTTAGAATAGCGCGCCGCAATTGTATGCGAATGTAACGTCCTTTCAAAAAGGATGTTTATGAGCCCTGTGCGCGCTGACGTTTGATTTTGAATTGAGAGTTGTTTACATTTTTAAACAGTGAATACTTTCAAAACGTTATTTTACTGTTTGAATTATTATTTTCATTTCACTGATAAATCTTTATAATCATATGATACAACGTAATATTACATAGTCATAAGTCAGCCATATATTCAGTTATACAAATTAATTACAACAGTCATAAATTCATAATGCAATAACATAATCATATACATAAATGACCTATTTTGATCACAGGACGATCAGGTTAACACGTTATCATAATTTTATCTTTAGGCAAAGTTGTTTCCCTCGTTTGTTTTTCTAGAAATATGTGCATCAGAAACATCGGTAGTTCTCTATTTACATTGGTACTAAAAGAGGTGAGTAATTCTACAAATGTTATCACATTTTGTAGTATATAATACTGATCTATGAGTGTTTTCCTAACATCAGTATATACTCTTCATATCCGAGATCTTGACAATGCATACTAAGAATGTTTTTGAACTTCCGGTGTAAACACCATTGTCCCACCTGAATTCAACGTTTTATGTAGACTGCTATATACGTTTATTCAATAATCGATTATTAAAATCAAACATCCAATATTATAGTACAGTAACTTATACAGTTGCTAGAGAACGTTATAAAAGTTGTCATCAGATAATTTGGTTTTGTCTTTTTTTTTGACAGCATGAAAGAAAAACGATGTTCATTTATTAAAAAACAAAACAAAAAAACACTAATATATTATTGGTCCCATTTTAGTAAGTTTTAACAGTATTGAGCGCAGACTAAATCAATAATCATATGCTAAAAAGTGCAAGTTCAAGGTTTGTACTTTTCTTCACGTAAAACAATATGTTTGAACGATTTACCATAGCTGTCAGGTCATGACACTTAAAGTAATTTGATTTCGAATTCTATAAAAACACCTGTCTTGAAATCCCCCCGTGAATTTAAATAATGTGTATGCAATATCATCCGTAAATCAGCAGTCGAAAACAGACGAAGTAATTCAACATGCCTGCAACACTTCACACGTATTTTTGTTCGCAAGCTTCTTCTCTATTTCGCAATGCAACATGCACTGGAGTTGTTAGAGAAACTAAAATCCGCACTCGATCCCACTTGTGCTGCTTAAAGTCAAAGTTATGAGTAGGTTGTGAATACCGCCTTATTCGTTAACAGAATAATGAAAAGTTTTTAAATAGTTTCGGCATTCTTATTACGTTTCTAACTTTTGTATATTATAATTCCGTTCCAATACTAACAGAAATACATAATTAAAACAGGAACGTATTAAAGTCGGGTTTGCCAAATGACCCAAGTATGTTTTGTTCAGCTCCTATTTGTGGATGCAGCGTCTGAAAATATTGGAACTGCCTTGATTGGCAGCATAATTCCTCCATTATTTATCTATTGAGCCATATTTACTTATTGCAGTATGTTTAATTATTAACTGTGTTCAGGCGCTTCAGTTTTAAAAAAAATCATGCAGAATGAAGCCTTTTTTACTATTAAGGTTATGTTTCAATAGAAAAATCCAAAAGGGCCCCGGAGTCAAAATAATATAATTGTATATCAGACAGACTACTATCAAAGAGTAAGCTACAATGAAAAACACCTTCATTACAGCCGAACCTCGGATTCGTCTGTTAAATCCATGCTGTGTCTCTCAATATTAGGACGATTGTTAATCGAAATCCATTTTGTTCCCATACGCCAATATCTCGTCGGAATGCACCTGCAACAAGACATTGTGTCGATAAGTGTCATGTTCTCGTGTTGTGAGTTCTGCCTTTCTGCCAAAACAATTATCTCGTTTGGAATCTATATACATACAAATGGTGTATGGATGTACGCTGAACCACATAAATTTGAACTGTCAGTCACTGGTATCAAATGCAATCATTGATTTTGGTTGGGAAACAAAGGTTGCGGCCCTGAATCCTTTTAGTTTACCAGTACTGATGTCTTAGTGCTTAACATGCTTATCAAAATTATGCTACAAATAATATTGATCGCATCCGATAATAAAATATTTGAAGTTATAAAATTGATATAGCCTTATCTGTTATCAACTTACGGAATAACAGGTTCCATCCATTGCCCAGCAATCAATATTGAGTGAAGGAGATCCAGACGATCGGAGCATTGGTAAATGACGTTATCAAGATGTTCTGTTGTCCACCAAGCATAAACCCGATTAGTTTACAATGGATTACTATTGACATTTACTATTAATTGCATGGACCGTGGCTCTGACAAGACTGACAGGAGTTGGCGTTTTTGGCTGAAACAAATGTTTATCTTAATGTTATTTTCTTACTTAATTATCGATTTCTTCATCACCAGTATTACTTTACTTTAAAACAAATTGCCTGTTTATTTTAAGGATATGTAAGACTGTTTTTGTTCAGTTTTACAGTGATAAAAACAAATAAGTGAAAATCGAATTGTCATCATTTAATTTATCTAGCCACTTTAGTTACTAAAGTGTTTGAACACCTAAATTCAAAAGCCATAAATGATTATGTTTTGTTTGTTACGTTAACGCGATTTACGTGTGCTTTCTAAGCAAACAATGAGTTTAAAGTGGATACATTTGTAATGATGATTTTCAATATTTGGTCGGTTCGATAGTTCCAATCAGAGAAATATGCTAAAGCAAGTAAGAAGTATTTTTAAACTAGCACATTCTTTTTCGTTCTTTATATATTACATGATTCACGGGGGTCCCGGGAGAGATAGTTTGTCATTTGTTTCGTGATTTAAGTTGAGATTATTTCAATGGCGTTTGTAGTATGATATATTTGTTATTCAACCCATTAAGTGTTTCGAGATAAAAGGAGAATTGCAGTATGATATAAACAAATGTTAAGCATGTTAAGCATGTTAAGCAGCAAGAAAATGTGTGAGAAAGGTGGATAATTATTTGATCGATTAAAGTTTATTAAGCCTTTGAATAATTCCAATCTACTTATTGGTAAATTCATTCAATGTGCATTTACTTTGAATCAATGTTTTCTTAAAATTAGTCATTCATTTGTTTCGATGTCTTGATATAGTAAACTTGGTCATACTTAGTTGCGGCTCAGCCTTGAGTGTGTTTTGTCAATTATGTAGAATAAACCTAAATGTATACGGACTGTTGCTTATCCATAGGCTTAAAGAGCATGCTCGAATATTGGTTATGGTCAATCCAAAAAAGGTTAACACGACAGTTGAAAAAATTAAAATAGCAGTTAGGGTATTCATGTGAACTAAACAGGATATCCGTGGCTCAATTGTGCTCCTTAATTTTCATTACTACGGCCTCTAAATACCAGTCGTTTTTTGGAACCACAAGCTGAGTAAGATATCATTTACGTGAACGAAAAAGGGCATTTATGGCCTAAATGTATTAATTATAAAAAGTAAAATGTGTTCCTTTGAAAACCAAAAAAGGAATGTCTTTATAACATCGTTTTTCGTTCGGACAAACTTAATCAATTGTGTGTGTATTTAATTTCCGTTCGTTTTTGTTACAACTATAATATCATCAATCTTTCAGAGATAGAACAAAGGAATAGGCAGGCGCAAAATGATCGTTTAATTAATCTGGTTTGAGATCAATCTTACAGTTTTCTATTGTACATTGATGAAACTGCCGTCCTAACTCGATATGTATGTTCCACAAAATTTCTCGTTGTAATATTTATTGGAGCACTTATTTGTATCTAATATCAATAGCTTCCATATTCTCTTTGGACCGATTTCAATTACATGCAAATCCGCATCCAGGCCTTCTATGCCCGGTATCGGTCATTATTAATGGTACAAATCTGTCCCATTTGAGTAATAATTGTTAGCTTTAATTTCATTACAGTAAAAAGAACTCTTCTACATGTCATTTTAATTGAACAAAACTTCTTTTATATGTAACACCATATATATATATATATATATATATATATATATATATATATATATATATATATATATATATATATATATATATATATATATATAAATATATATATATATATATATAGAGAGAGAGAGAGAGAGAGAGAGAGAGAGAGAGAGAGATACGATTACGTTATTTTAAAAACTATACTCTGGTTGAACGCTTGGAACTAAACGTAACAATACCGCAACCTACTGAAGATGTAAAGGCTTATTATATCTGCATAGTTTTTCTGGATCCCACTTGCTACGTGTTAATGTCACTATCCTGTAGTTTTTAGGGTATCGAGATTATTTCCTTATGATTTTCTTTAGTATATATTATTAATGGTGAACCTCATTAATTTTGCCAGTAAAGGAAACTATTTTGATTGTTTTAGACAAAGCAACGCGGGTATTTCCAACGATCTGATTTCATGTGTCTTTGCGACGTGAGCTGAATTAGGTGCAGAAATATAACTAAATATAAACAGAAAATGCATTCCCCTTGTTATACTAACTGACATGCATTTTCTACGGGGGACCAAGGAATATGTTTTTGATAACAAAGGTGTGTTCAAGACCTATTAAGCACTACACCAATACGATGCATATTACATATTCCCATTATATTAATGTTTTCAGACTAACATAACAGTTGCATGTTTGATGCGACAAGGAGTATTCCCTTTATTCTCCACATGCCATAGTTATCCAGAAAGCTGTAAGACACATGTACATTTGCCAACTGAATACACATACTCATGTCAGTTTCTTATTAGAATCTAACAACCTGTCGATTTTCCGAAGAATTAATGATACCGCAAACATGGTTTTAGCATATATCTCTTAGAGCAATTAACCCCTGCCAGAAGCAAACATGTATGTCTTAGAATTACATGTTTTTTATCAACGGCTGTTTATACATGCTAGTTTAAGAATGCCATGAGAAAATAATATTTAACGTTGTCAAATTTGTTGTACACACTCGCACTTGTGTGATATTTTATTAGACAGCCGTTTCTGTGCTCGTTTTCACCACCATATATCCAAAGTGTTGAATTGCGTAAAAAAATACTCAATCTCTCCAATTCCATTAACCCCCATAACCCACGTGACCCTCTCCTTATCTGGATGACGTTATTTACAAATGGTGATCCGGTCGTCAAAGGATCGTAGAGATTGTGGCGACATGATCTTGTCAGAGTTTGACCTTTTTCAGAAAGCCTGCCGTATCATCACATCCACAATCAGAGAAGACCAATTGCTTTTAATCATATATCATAAATATCATCTTTCAGCCATTTTATATTTTAGTCGAAATGTATTTTCTATTTCTTAATTAAGCATTAATAAGTAATTTAAGTATTAAATTTCCTTTCAATTTGTATAAAGATATTACTCTTGTGCAGTATAACGGCCACCTCTCAATATACGTATCGCCCGAGTGGTAACATTTGTTTAAATAATCAGTGTTACGCAATGACATGTAATTTAAAAAATGGTCCACATTTTAAATTCAGATTGTTATTTAATGAAATCATACACACGCATTTTTTAGTTCAATAAAGCTTTGTGACTTCCAGAAAGTTGCCGTCTTCTTTATTCGGAAGAACTGTGGATCGGAATCATGAGGCCGAATGATCTACCACCATTCAGATATCGGAGAACGTGATTACCGGGCTTGAGGTATCGGGATATCGGAGTTCAGGAATCGGGGTACCAAACCGTGATGGGGTTTCGTTACGTTCAGTATCAATTTAGAGTATTGATTTAAAACACAAAAAATAATGTTCAGAACATATACTGGTTTAAATAATGAAAAAAAATGTGAGAAAGGTGGATAATTACTTGATCGATTAAAGTTTATTGAGCTTTTGAATGATTCCAATCTACTTTATTTTTGAATTGATGCAATGTACATTTAATCAATGTTATCTTTAGTCATTCATTTGTTTCTATGCCATGATATAGTATACTTAGTTGCAGCTGAGCCTGGAGTGTGTTGTATCAACAATGTAGAGTAAACCTAAATGTATACAACGGGCTGTTGTTTATCCATAGGCTTATAAACCATGCTCGACTATTAGTTATGGTCAATCCAAAACAAAGGTTAACACGACAGTTGTAAAACAACAACATAGCAGTTACGATATTCATGTGAACTAAACAGGACACTCGTGGCTCATTCGTGCCCCTTAATTTTCAATTCTACCGCCTCTAAATACCAGGACATGACAGATCGAATATGTTGTCATTGAAGTATTAATATAATGATACTTGTATTTCAAACTTTGGACTGCACAAATTAAATTGCAAAAAAAAATTCAGTTGCATCTATTTTTAAAACTGCGTTTATACCAGCAAAAATAAATATTTTTTTAAGACAACTATGGCAATTACTAAAGGCAGCTACATCACGAATGTGTGTTTTCAATCTAATACGGTTATGCCAACAAATTTGATATCAAGATGAGACATGTTTGTTCAATTTTTGATGACAATCCCGAGAATGCCTGCTTATAATTAATTTAACTGAAATTTGATACGAAGTAAGCTAAGTTTATCTTGAAAGCAACGTCCGTTGGGAATTTCAAAACGATTCGCTACTCTGGATTCTGATATGAATTACTCGGTTCGCATAGGCATGGGTTGTTCAAACCTCATCCAGTGTTGAAATGGTAAGAAAAGTACGATTTTCACTTTTAAATACATCCTTATTTAGAGAACTAATTCTTGTTTATTTATCAACCTGCGAGTGAATAGTTTTTCATTAATATATTTTGTTTCGATGTTCCTTTTTCCACATTTTGGGGAAGTGTTAGAAACCGCAAAGATTTAAAATTTCGTTTACATGTGTTGTTTATAGATATTGAGATTACTGTTGTATAAAATCTATTCCTCAAAAATCGCAATATGATATCATTAAATTTTTATCTTTTTTGTTTTACTGCTTTTATGATTCATGATTCACGTAATAAACAAAACTTAGACCAGCCCTCGTACATTCAACATACGTTTACAACTATTTGGCTACAGAATTTAAACAAATATTTGGCTTAGATATTTCTCCATACCATTTTAATTATTCATAGCATTTTGTTGTTTTTAGAGTACAAATTACAGGAATGGTGTAGCAAATAAAATATAATTTTCATACTTGGCACATGTGTTTTTCATTTTAATGTATTAAAACCTGCAGATAAGTTTCTCTCTGAATGGCATTCTTTGGCTCATTATTTGACATGCCGAATGTTCTCTTGAATCACCAAAAGGCTTTGCAAAAAGAGACATATGGAGAAGTAAAACGTACAACGCTCAATTCATTATTGGAATAGATGTTTTGTTAACATTCTCATGCTTAGAAATCGATGTCATTTAGAAAGATCGCTTACTCATTCTGTTTTAACAAAGGCATATACATTTTATGCTATATTGTTGCCGAAGTATCAAATGTTAATATTTCTTAAAAAAAGTGAAAACAAAATCCCATCATGCCGCATTAATTTTAAGTAGACGCTGTTTTGAATTTCCAAAAACTTTTGACATTTCAGGAAATCAGGAATAAAAATTGTATCCTATTAAGCTTTTTTTAAAACAGCTTATAATATCTATCTATATATCACTTTTATACACCAAAACATCAAATGGCTGTTAAAGGGACTAGACACCAGAAGATAAAATTTCACATTATTTTAGAAAATTGTCAATAACTGAGTGTATGCACCTAAGAAGAAACACTTGTCAACATCTTTCTTTTTAACACTAGCCCCTTTTGTACCTAATCTGCACGAGGCTGGTTACAATGTTTGTCCCTATGCAGTTGCAAAGCCGGTCACAATGTCAAATTGTTAAATTCTTTAATGAACGCTCTTTATCACTACTGTGGCACCATACGCCGAGCATAAGAAAAAAATTAACAATGTTTTAGTTCCATACTATGTTTGGTCTTTTAGAAGAACGATGCAGTCCTGGAAGCAGAGTGGTGTGATACTGTATGACAGGGTATGAGCTTCAATCTGCAAAACATGTAAAATCACAACCTCAGCTGATGCAAAGTAGATTTCACAAGAGCGCGACGAGGCCTCTTTATCACTAAAATGTGAACTATAACATTGGATGTGAAAGCGCACCTACATATTTATTACAATTACCATGCAAAATCTAAAAATGTAACCAAAAAATCCTTGTAAGTATAATGTAAAAAGTAATTTGGCCGAAACGGCAGTTGGAAATTAATTGAAGGGCTAATAGTATAATAAATATAACATTTTAACAAATATCACTCACATGAAAACCTTTTTCTTGCAAGGGAACGAAAAAGCGAGTATGTTAGAAACGTTATAAATTAATGAAATGGCAATTTTCACTTTAAAATGACAAAAATGAGACATGTTTTACGATGACCAATACCTATAATGTTTGCTAATTATTAAAACTTGCCCAAAGACACAGCATAAGTAAATAAAGATAAATAAAAAAATGGAGTATATTTGGAACGTAAAATGTGGATTTAAGGGTGTAATGTACGTGCAAATAGTTCTGTAGCGATGGATTATTTGTAACATTTACGCAGTCTTCAATGATTTTGTTAGCTTCGGTACGCAAAAGTGTTGTATGCGGTACACAGAACCTACAGAAACGGAGAATTTCCGTAACACAAACTTCTAAAAATCGTTGAAAAAGATGTTTCGCCTGATTAGGATAGAAATTATTCGATTCACATTGGCGAGGGATGTTTAACCCTCATCTTATTTCATGATTGCAAGATTACGTCTAAAGACAGTCACATTTCGATTAAAAACTTAATAAAAACAAACTGTTTACCCAATTTACAAGTTCCAATGTCGATTTCTTTAAAGGAAAAATCTGATTTGAAATTATGTTTTATCTTAATAAAAGTATCACTATTAATTACTCACATAAAATTTACTAATCCCTATTTGGAATGTATAATATAAAGTATGAACTTAACAAAGCTTAAGAGTACAATTAATCCTTTTTAACGGATAAGTCATTGCTTTGTTAATAGTTTAGTGAGAACAGTCGTTTTATTACGAAAGTTATACGTACATAATGCTGTCACACGATGGGTCCGGCTTCAAAAAAGCGGTCGGCAAAAAACCAATTGGATTAAAAAAGAAACTGAAAGTAGAACATTGTAAAACGACCGAGTTGGACTTTTCATTTAAAAGATACAATGTCATTTTTTTAAAACAGTTATATTAATCGAATTTATTTATTCTTTTTGTTCTGAATATGATTATATCTTTGAAATGACAATTTCATTATATTGACTAGCGTCAGTTTGCTGGTATGCAAATCCGAATCCGAAATTCGATAAGCAAAAGGAAAAACAAACTTTTTTTAGCAATCTGCAAGCCCAAAAAGGTATTGGTTTGAAATATGTTTAAATTTGTCGTTATCAGATATAAACATTACTGCACTATATAACTATTTATCAAACCAGGACAACCTGACCATTTCTAATACATTTCTTCTCTACTTTTATAACAAAAGGTCATACCCAACAAGAAATGGAACGTATTAATTTATTCAATTGATAAATAATCCCATTAATTTAAATACTATTTAGCAGCTAAGCATACATATAAACTTATGTTGGTGTGATGTTTTCTTAAGACATTTTTGCAGATCTAAGGAGTAATACAAAGGCGTTCAACAATGCTTTCGCCCATCATCAATCAGATACGTCTGTTCGTGGCTTTCTTTTTAAAACGAAGAAATCAAAGTCCGACACGATGGCATATTATAAAGGTATTGGCTAGGCTGATTGTAGTGTCGTTTTCACAAATCTTAACTGATGTCACCATTATCAACTGATCGCTTCATTGCATAGTTCAGTGTGGGTTTCATTTCCTTAATGTCAGTAAAAATATACAACCAGTCGACCGTTGCTATGTGATAACGTCATAACTGGAAGAATGGGAATATTTTTTTTTCTCAACTTTTTAACCGTTAAAGAGGAT
Organism: Mya arenaria; assembly: GCF_026914265.1. Taxonomy (NCBI): domain Eukaryota; kingdom Metazoa; phylum Mollusca; class Bivalvia; order Myida; family Myidae; genus Mya; species Mya arenaria. Next base: position 54,997,694 of record NC_069124.1, read on the forward strand.
ATACGAGTGTTATTCAGAATGAAAAGAAGCCATAAAAATTCGATTAATATAACTGTTTAAAAATATGTTCATCAGTAGTAATAGATTATAGACAGTATGACATTGTATCTCTTATATGAAAAGTGCAACTCGGTCGTTTTTCAATGTTATCTGATTCATTATAAGATTAGGCTGATTTCAATACATTTTGTTCTACATTCACTATTATTAACTTTTCTCCAGTAAATTTATAGTCAAACATCTCAAAATAGAATCGTATCCATTTAATTGATGATTTTAATAAGTTTAAGCATATTTCTTTGACAGATTTAAACCTGCTTTAATTAAGACAAATTAATCGTAGAATTTGAAAGAAATTGTCATGTGAACTGGGATGTGAGTGAATGGAGGGACTTCCGGTTAAGCCCCGACACCTGCTTATCTGTCTCCCGCGAAAACTTTATAGTTTAATATACCTCATGCATTTCTCGTTTGAGGAGCATTCATTTACGTGTATTTATCCTGAAACTGACTTATATATAAACAATTTCATCTTATGATATGTAACCCATATATAAATGTTCTTTTGCATGCATATCTTCTTAACAGATGATATATATAGATTAACATTTATTCATGCATATCTTCTCTAATCAACATAAAACGCGCACTTCTCATTTCAGGAACATATACATGCATATCTTCTATTATGAACATACAAACGCGCACTTCTCATTTCAGGAACATATACATGCATATCTTCTATTATGAACATACAAACGCGCACTTCTCATTTCCGGAACATTTATACATGCATACCTTTTCTAATGGACATAAAACGCACACTTCTCATTTTAGGGATATCTAAACATGCATATCTTCTTAAATAAACATACAAACGCACACTTTTCATTTCAGGAACATTTATACATGCATATCTTTTCTAATGAACAAACAAACGCACACTTTTCATTTCAGGAATATTTAAACATGCATATATTCTTAAATAAACAAACAAACGCACACTTTTCACTTCACGTACATTTATACATGCATGTCTTCTCTAATGAACATACAAACGCATACTTCACATTTCAGGAACATTTAAACATACATAGCTTCTTAAATAAACATACACACGCACACTTCTCATTTCAGAAACATTTATACATACATAGCTTCTTAAATAAACATACAAACGCATACTTCTCATTTCAGGAACATTTAAACATACATAGCTTCTTAAATAAACATACAAACGCAAACTTCTCATTTCAGGAACATTTATACATGTACATCTTCTTAAATGAACATTTAAAAACAGATATCTCATTCAGTTACATTTATATATGCACATCTTCTTACATGAACATTTAAACACAACTATATCATTTCAGGACGAAAATCCAGTATTTAAGTTTGTTATTTTACTCAAATTACATCCGACCATATTGGTTATGCCCAAATGAACACATACTGCAAACTTCGTTGCAGAAGAAATTCATATACACTGACTAAAATATTAATAATATATTGAAGTTAGCACTTGCAGTCATGAAATTAAGAATAAAATTTAATCGACAATTTAATCTAAACAAGTATTTGAAGAGTATACTGATGTAAATGGAACTTCAGCCTTAACGTTCGCCAACATTTGTAGATATATTTGTACAGTCAGAGTAACTGGTTTAATTCAATGATGGTTTGAAGACATACTTCTTGTAAATTTCCATTAAGCGTTCCCTTTACAGCTTGATTAAGACGGATGCTGTAATAAACATGTCTAATTCGTTTCACTTCAACAATGTTCACTATGAAACGTGACCACCGTGCAATTGCTCTTCCGGTCATTGGCTTATAATCGCTTTGTCTACATTGCTGTGAACAACCGGGCCGTATTGTTTTGTATAAATTATTCAAAGTAATATGTATTTGTTTGAAAACCAAACAAGGAATCTCTTTATTACATCGTTTTTCTTTCGGACAAACTTAATCATTTGTGTGTGTATTTAATTTCCGTTCGTTTTTGTTACAATTATAATATCATCAATCTTCCAGAGCTAAAACTAAGTAATAGGCAGGCACAAAGTGATCGTTTAATTAATCTTGTTTGAGATAAATCGTACAATTCTATATTGCACTTTGATGAAACTGCCCTCCTTACTAGATATGTTTGTTTCACAAATGTCCTCGTTGTACTATTTATTGGACCACTTATTTGTATCCAATTTCAGTAGTTTCCATATTCTCTGTGGCCCCCTTTCAATTATAATCAAATCCACACACAGGCAATCCATGCCCGGTATCGGTCATCAGTAATGGAACAAATCTGTCCCATTTAAGTAAGAATTGTTAGCTTCATTTTCATTATATAAAAAATATCAGAACTCTTCACCATGTCGTTTTAATTTAATAAAACATGTTTCATGTGCAACAGCAGTGCTGTAAATCAAAGATAACTCACGTCATCATTAGCAAGTTATGTCGTTAAAGATATGAGCTGTAAAACATTTCCTTTGCATTTCTAACAACTTTTGTTATATATATATATATATATATAGAACAAATATATTGCTTGGTGCTGAACGTATCAATACCTCAACCTACTGAAGATGTAAAGGCTTATTAATCGGCATATTTGTCTGGTCCCATTATATTGTTTTCGGACTAACATAACAGGGACATGTCTGATGCGACTAGGAGTATTCCCTTTATTCCCCACATGCCATAGTTGTCCAGAAAGCTGTAAGACCCATGCACATTTGCCAACTAAATACATACACATGTCAGTTTCTTATTAGAATCTAACAAACAGTCGATTTTCCGATAAATTAATTATACCGCAAACATGGTTTTAGCATATATCTCTTAGAGCAATTAACCCCTGTCAGAAGCGAACATATATGTCTTCGAATTTCATGTTTTTATCCACGGCTGTTTATACATGCTAGTTTGAGAATGCCAAGAAAGAATATTACTTAACGTTGTCAAATGTGTTGTACACACCAGAACTTGTTTGATATTTTATTAGACAGCCGTTTCTGTGCTCGTTTTCACCACCATATACATTATGTATTGAATTTCGTACAAAAATACTCAATCTCTCCACTTCCATTAACCCCAATAACCCATGTGACCCTGTCCTTATATGGATGACGTTATTTACAAACGGTGATCCGGTCGTCAAAGGATCATAGAGATTGTGGCGACATGATCTTTTCAGAGTTTGGCCGTTCTCAGAAAGCCTGCCGTATCATCACATCAACAATCAGAGGATATCAATTGCTTTTTATCATATATATCATAAATAGCATCTTACAGCCATTTAATATTTTAGTCGAAATGTATTTTCTATTTCTTAAAAAAGCATTAATAAGTAATTTAACTTTTAAATTTCCTTTCAGTTTGTACAAAGATATTACTCTTGTGCAATATAACGGCCAAACGATCACGGTTTCGGAGTTTATAATTACGAAGACCGTAAGCGAAGTAGTCATTTTCAAAACATTTGATGCTTATGGCAATGAATATCGTGCATAGTTCTCCACTTTTTCCCCTTCGTGGCATTTACACCACTTTTGTTGCATACACAGTAAGTTTTATTTCATGAATACGACACTGTTGAGAATGTGGTTATTTTCCATGCAAGGAAAGAAATACTAGCAGTTCTTGACAACAATGATCTCTTAAATAAGACAGATTTGTTCAATTCATAATGACAAATACCGACAAGGGCTCGCCTGGGTGTGGATTTTCTAGTTATTAAAATCAGCCAATAGAGACAATAAAACCGACTTGAATAGACTTCAAAGTAAGTAGGCCAGTAATGAGGAGGAATATTGTGGAATGTGCATTTCGAGTTTGGACGGCATTTTCCATCATTTTCCAGACATATTTATTACCGCATGCGTCTTTATCATACTATAAATGGAACGTTTATTTGGATCTTATAAGAAGTATTTCTTCAAACCCCATCACATTAACATAATCTGTCTGGACAACGGTAAACCAGCAGAATGTTCAAAATAGGAGACGCATAATGGTAAAAAATAAAAATTTGAATTATCTGCGACGAAACACGACAAATTGACAAATCCAGTATCGAACTTATTTCCGCTGTTGTTGAAGTAAAGTTGGCACTAACAACATTTTTACATTGACGTTGAATTTTTATGTTCAAGTAGAACTGCAATTCAACATTCAGAAATGTTTGGAACACAATCGAAGAAGCCAAATCGATTTCTGGTGCTCACTCAGTGAAATATATTACGATTTTACACTGACATAAACAATTTTCCTCTATTTAACATAATCCTCAGAACGGAGTTTTTGTTTATAAAGACTTGTTCAGCTAAGGCTCGATCCTAGTACCTCTCGCAAGGAATTCCATTTTCGTCATTGAAACTTGTTCAAAGGTTAGCAAAGCTTTTTGAACGTCTCAATGTTTTAAAACATTTTCATTGCAGTTCGCTCTATGAAATAAATGTTAAAATGTATGCACTCGTTCTGGCGCGGATTAGAATTGCTCGAAGTAATTTCCTTACTCCGCTTCCGAACTCGTTCATATATTTGCATTAACGGGGTAACTTTAAGTGGTATGGTTAAAAATGAACAGACCACAGACGATATAAGCCCCCTGACCCTTTAATAACTGCCCCTGTACAGCAGTAGTTTATGTTGCAATGTAAGCAGAGTGCAAACTACAAGTGTTATTTTGAAGGATATAAATACTACTCAGATTGCACCAGTTCAGAAATATTGCAGCCAGGAAACAGCGCACCTCCGTACGATTGGTCGCCACAAAATAGATCCAGAAATCGTAAAGATTGGGTACAAATGTAGATTGAAATAACAAGCAAACACGTGTAAACAAGCAAACTGGTGTAAACACATGGTGAAATTGCTATGTGCCCCCTGGTTTTCTATATTCTCATAAGGCAAATATACCGTGTTTTATGTTCATTTCTTTCAAATCAAAGTCGTTATCCTTCGTGAGAACTATTGTTTTCAACATTTATTCATCCTTTTTGGAATATTAATACAATATTATTAACTGTGGTAAATCATATTTGGGAGTAAGAGTGCATCTTTAAGCATATTGCGATTTAACACTTCAGCAACATATGGCATAAGCTGTTTATGTTTATGTCAAAATAGGATGAATTGGCCATCTTTCTAAACGACATCAATATCCATGTATGCGAATGTTTAAATAACATTTCGCCCAGTAATGAATTTGAGTAGTAAATATTTAACTTCTCCAGGTTTAACTGTCTCTCTCTGACATATAATGTTTTGCCTCCAAGTTTACATTCAGCATGCCGAATCAATAACCTTAACAGCGCGTCTTCATGAAAAAATTTAAAAGCATGTGCTAAGTATGAAACTTTTACCTGCTTAACCATTCATCCAATTGGCACTGTTAAATCGACCAAATGAGATAAATATGAGATTAACACTAAACTGCAACATCAGTCAGTGTGCTTTGAGGTTAAACAGCTGTTAAACATAATGTAGATGATCAGTTAATTTTCGAAATTCGTGTTGAATTTGGGATGTAGCCTTATATTTGCTAAATAAGAGGGCTGTTCTTAAGGATTATTTAATGACCTTTGCCATAAAAGTAGGGAAACAAAAACGTAAGAAATCATTTTGTTTCATATCGCATTGCGATGTATAAAGTATATTTATGTAAGGAATAAATTGCGGGATTGGTGTAATTATCGGGGTATAAACGCAGTTTGGGTGGTACAAGTGTGTGAAGTCCGAAGGACTCCAAGCGTACCTTGACCAGCCCAATTACGACCATCTACATTATGTTTAACAGCTGTTCAGCCTCTAAGCACACTGAATGATGTTGCAGTAGGAATAATTAATATCCAAATCCAGCATAGAAAATCCTTTTCAAATTGCCGAATGAACGTTGATAACATCGCTATCCAAAAATACTCCACTTACATTGTATTAAAATTCAGTTGGTTCTATAGTTATTAGCAAGCAATTTTATTCAATCAATAATTGAACAAAATTTCACATTTGTTTGGCTGAAATATACTATACAAACACATTGCCTAAATACAGATCTTTAAAACACATAGAAATACTGCTGAAGTTGTCTTTCAAAAAAACGTAAAATTGTTGCAGTTCTGAAATCGATGCAATTAAGCTTTGTCATTGACGACTATAGTGTTGCCGTCTAACGTTTGAAAAAGTCCCATAATGTTCTACCGACTCGAACTTGGTTGGAATAAACTCATGATCAAAAAAGAAAAGTCAAGTCAATTTAAAAGTTCGCTTTCACATTTAAACTTTTGGTGCTCTAGGGCATGATATATGGCTCTCTTGTGAAAAACTGTTTTGTATCCATGAAGTTGTTTTAGAAGTTAATTTTACCACAGTGACTAATGATTCAATTGCTATTTGTCATCATCCGCTGCGTTAAACTTTCGTAAAACATTTCATTGCTGAATTCAGTTGTGTACAAGGGTAAAATAACGCATACATACATTTCAGTTAAATACTTTGCTCGTTTACAACCATTTGTTAGTGTGTTGAAAAAGTGGAGTTTTTTATAAAGTAGTTATAAAGTCTATTTTGAAAAGACCTTCATGAAAGCAAAGCTATAAAATATTCATTTCTGATTTTTTGGAAACATCCTGAGTTAGTTTAAAAAACTGCATCTTATTTAGTTTAGTGCGAAAAACACGAATATTTTTGGAGTATCTTAAAAAGTAGAAATAAGCTATATGTGCTTGTAGAAATAGGATGAGTAGGCCAATACGAATATTTACAGAAAATTTTCCAAGTGATGAACTTGAGCGATAAATATTTAACTTCTCAAGATTAACTGGGTCATTCTGACATATCTGTTTTGCAAAGCAATTAGAGCTCCTAGTTACATTTCAGTATGTCAAATCAATTAGCTAAGATATATATTTCAGATACAATTTGATCTGTAATTAATAATATAATAGAACTGAAATAAATGTGATACAGTTCATGCATGATATGATACACCAATTATATAGCTACATGTGTTAGAGATGATAACAGTATACTAGCAAATATATCACGCATCTTATTTTAAGTATCTTCTTCGGATTTGAATAGTATAAGTTTATTGAACTAAATTACTATAAGGAAAGGAATTTACGTAAGTTTTTGGTAACTTCTTATTTGTATTGTTGTTAAATTACCTTGTATATGTAAATTTGTAATAAATACTGTTTAAAGTAAAAATACATGTGCTAAGTTTCAAAACAACGTGGATCTTAAAAATCGTACATACACATCTATAACAGAATTTTGAGTGATGAACCTTTAACTACTTACATGTACTAAATAATGCATTATTTTTGGAAAATATTAACTACAGTTAACGAGATTGCAACCGTGTATTTAATAGCTGAAAACGCAAACATATTAAATGATTGGTGAGTGCTAAAATATTAAGTGCGATCTACTATTGCTTTATAAGGTAGAACTGCCATGTTTTCTGAATCGTTCTTTGACATTTTACTCGGTATCCTTCATAGTATTGATTTCGACATTTATTTATCCTTTTTGGTATATTAAAACAATTGTATAAATTGTGGTAAATCTTATTTGAGAGTTTTTTAAATAATCTCGGCTTTTATTTTTCGAAAACTTTAGTATTAAGGTGGCTGGACAATTTGAATGACTGCAAACTATTATCCATTTTGTAATCATCATTGACAAATTGAACAAAGGAATCTTATATATCCTTAGTAGCAAACATAATTTGTTTTAACGCGAAGTGAAACTGGTAATGAAGTAATCGATTGTTGCGTAAGGACATTACATTAAGATAAACGTTTGTTACAGACAATAATGGAAACTCATGTCAGTCTTGTCAGGGACACGTTCCATTTAATAAATAGGAAATGTCAATAGTAATCCATTGTAAACTAATCGGGTTTATGCTTGGTGGACAACAGAACATCTTGATAACGTCATTTTCCACCGACCCGAACACTTCTGGACCTTGAAATCTCCTTCTATTGATTGATGTGAAAGAGCTAAAACTGTAAGTCCATTAATGGTTAACATTAACGTTTGCATCATTTTATTACACACATTATAATTTCAGATCAATTTAATTTGTAGCATACTTTCGATGAAGAATTTTAGTTTTAAGCACTAGGACATTTTGTAAGATGTTTCAGTGACAAAGCTTTTGCAATTATAGACCTGGTAGTCTGAAAGGTTTCAGGGTCTTTGCGCAATGGCATGATTTCCCATTAAATCAATGCTTGCTCTTGATACCAGTGACAGAGTGCTGATTACGTACGGCCTGGACTCGGGTAACGTGATTCAACGTACACGTACATTATAAACACGTGTATTGGTATAAATTTACAACTAGACTTTTGCTTTGGCATTAAGGCGGTACCCACAATACGAGAACATGAGTCTCCAACTTAACAACGCAATGCATTATGGCATATACATGCCTCCGGGATCATGGAATATGGGAGTGAGGTGGAAAATGATGTTTTAATTTTCCTCCAAATATGGAGATATGACAGGCGACTATGAGATTCCGCATTGATGAGGTTGTTTATTGTACCTTACTCGTTGAAAGTATTTTGTCTGATATACCATAATCTTAGTTTGACCCAAGAGCTCTTTTTGACTAATCTGAATAGCTGGATTGCCTTGATTTGCATGCTTATTTTTCGAAAGGTTCCAACCTTTTTGAATACAGTTTTTATTTAAACATACTACACGAAGTACATATGGCGCAAAGGATAACTTCACAAGCTATTTAGCTGATTGTTGCGATTGCTTAACCTTGTAGAGGAGTTATTTGAATGTTTTCAATTAACCCTTTTAAGCGCTGAAAAAACAGGTTTGTTTAGGCAAACACAGCTATAATTCCTCCATGTATGTAGTTATTGACGGTTATTTACCAATTTTGAAAAAGTTTATTATCATTATTATTATTATTATTATTATTATTATTAGTAGTAGTAGTAGTAGTAGTAGTAGTAGTAGTAGTTTATTTCTTCATAAATTCAATTTCCCTTGCAATATTTTCCAAAAAATGTTCCTTTTCGGTTTTAAATGGCCAAACTCTACCAGCTCGTCACGTTTGTCAAAAATTAACCGATATGGAAACTTGAAAATGGGGCATACCATAGTATTACCCAAGTAAGTAAATCGAATTGGGGACTTCCTTAGTAGCAAACAACGTTTTGTTCTTGCTATTTCAAAATTCTAAGAGGCTTTTCCAACCCTTGCCAATGCGAACCAAATAATAATAATCAGAACCCAGAATAAAATATCTTTTTTAAATCTCCCAATGGACTTTGTTAAAACTGCTGTCCAGAAATACTCCTCTTGCTTTGTATTAAATTTCAGTTGGTTCTTTCGTTACTAACACGAAATTCATTCACAGTATTTGCCAATTTCAACGATGCAATTTTCACAAGTGGGCCATAATCACTTAGATGACAACCAGAAGTTTTAATTGGAAAGCTTAAATATAACTTGACTTTGCTGGCATAATCATGAGGACATTCCAATCAAGTTCGAGTCGGTAGAACATACAGCAACAGTTTCTTTGCTCCTTATTAGACATTTTGCATTTGTAGTCATTGAACATGGTTACATTATGAGAATAACATTTTTAAACTTTGGACTTGTGTAATTGCCAATAAAAATCATTAATTCTATGTTCTTTTAAAGACCACTGCATATGGTAAGTGTTTGCAATGTTATTAAGTTAAGCCAGATAAATTTGTCAGTTAGATGAGACATTTTGTTTAATTTAAATTGCATCTGCATATTCTTTATTACTGTCTACGACAACATGGATTTTTTTCACAGTATTCGAAAATTATAACAATTTTTGACATCGGCAACAATATGGTATAGTCTGTATGCGCTTGTCGAAATAGGGCGAGTTTGCCATCTTTCTAAATGAAATCCATTTCCATGCATGCCAATGTTTACAGAAAATGTATCCCAGTGATGAATTTGAGCGATAAATATTTAACTTCTCAAGATTAACTGGCTTGATCTGACATATTATGTTTTGCCAATATTTCAGCATGTCAAATCAATAAGGTAAGATTTAATTTTTTTCAGAGAGAATTTGATCTGCGCGTCTTAATATAATAAAAGGAAAATACACGTGCTAGCTAAAAAGGAAAATAATAGTAGACTTCTGGTTGGAATTCTAAAATCGATCAAACGTGATAAGAATTATATATGATAATAACAGATATATCGAAACCTATAAAAACTAAAGGACATTTTAACTTCCTTTTAACGTAAGAAAGAAAATATTAAGGCTTTTAGCTTTTGGTTTCTAACGTTATTAAAGTTTTTGGATAATATGATCATCCGCCATTTTGTAATCATCATTGACAAACTTAACGAAAACAGGCTTACCTATCTTTAGAAATAAACAGTTAATATATTTTAACGTAAAGAAGTATTGGTGATGAAGTAATCGATCGCTATGTAAGAAAATAACATTAAGATAAACATTTGTTACAGTCAATGATGGCAACCTCCTGTCATTCGTGTCAGGGACACGGTCCATGTAATTAATAGGAAATGTCAATAGTAATCCATTGTAAACTAATCGGGTTTATTCATGGTGGACACGAGAACATCTTGATAACGTTATTTACAACCGACTAAATCGCGTCTGGACCTCCGCCGGACGGATGTAATTCTCATTTTCTCAATAGTATTTGCTTGGCAAGAGGCGGAACTAAAAGTTGTTTACAAAACGTTTGCATTATCAATTCAATTCACACATTTTAATTTAAGAGACAATCAATCTTTTCTGTAGCACATTATCGATATAGCATTTCAATTTCAAACACTCGGACATTTTATAAGGTGTTTCAGTGTCGAATCTTTTGCATTCACCTCAGCCCTGGTAAATTAAAAGGTTTCAGGACCTTTTGTTACAATTATCTATTTTCCGATCTAATTTTCTGATTGCAAATGATACCAGTGACGTCTATGGATAACCTACGGCAAGGATTTTGCTTGTCCAATTCTTGTAAATTCACAAGCATGTGTATATTTTTTTAGTAAATTTAATAATAGACTATTGCTTTGTCAGAGAAGCGGAACTCACAACACGAAAACCTGAGGCTTCAACATACTAACTCAATGCATTATATCAAGTGCTTGATGGCGGGGTCCGGGAGTATAGGAGCGTTATGGAAAATGATTTAATTATTCTCCAAATACTGAGATCCAACACTTGAACATGGTAGGCGACTCCGAGATTCAGTGTTTATGAGGATGCTGTTGCTCAAGGAAGCTTATTCTTTGATGGTATTAAGTATGATATACTACAGTCTTTATTTGACTCTTTTTGAAACCGACTCAAGACGTAAAAATGGCGAAATATATAACATATCAAGCTATGAAATTGATCTTTGTTTTTAGTGCGTTTTAATTACAGTTTAGGTTATTTCTTTTTCCCGGAGGTTTGGAAACCTGTTTTGCTTGAAGTACCAAACGCAATGTTTTGTGTACAGTTTTAACAAGAAGGTAGAGCCTATCCATTTCGCTATTACTTCTGAATTTCTTAATAAAATATACCACAGATGTTCGTATGTCTGTTTTTCGAGTGGTATTTCAAAACAGTATGGATCGCTGTCCGCCATGGATTTTTTTCAATTGAAAATGATATAGTTTTCGGATAAAACGATAAAACGAACCGACCAGATCGCCTCCGGGGGGTTCGATAGTTTTAAAAACCAGTTTCGGTTTTCGTAAAACAATCGATATTTGATTTAAAACTCTTACTTCTTACAACAGATTTTCATTTTGTGTAACCAATATAAAACCAAAACTAGTTTAATACCAACAAACACGCCCCTTTTTAATTATAGTTTAGGTAGTATTTAAGGCTATTTTTGACTAAGATGATGCGCTTGTATAGTCAATTATGCTGCCATTGAAGACTTATTAACATTTTTCTGAAGCACTGAATAAAGCAAACTAAGTTTATTTGGCAACCCCGGCATTAAAACCTCTCGGTAGGATGTAATGAACCGGCTATTTACCAAGTTTCACTACTATATCAGATATATTGAAAACAACAGAAACGAGCAAAAAATATTTGTAAAACGTAGACTGAAAGTGCTTTTCGTTTTCTGAAACACTAACACACGTTTTAACGATTATGATTTAGCAATGTTAAAGTTCTGGGTAAACCAATTCTACCTATTGTTTGGTACGTGAGATTTAGGACCTATTTCGATATTTCTTTGCACTCACAGTAAACAAAATCGAATTTCCATCGCAATCATAACAAAATACGATTTAACCCACTTTTATATGCACTGATTTAGTTTAATTTTTCATAAAACATGTAAATTAAACCAAATATGTGTCTTTCAAATTTGAATAATGAATATGAAGAATGTGATCTCAGACACCATTGCAATTTTTACAATTGTTCAGAGGGTATTTCTAAGTTATTACGTATTTATCTTAAGTGTGTTTAAACAGCCATGCAGCAGTGAAAAATGAAAGAACCAGACATGGAATTTAGAAACCTCTTGAAAATCTTCTTGTCGAAAACATATAGACCTTGCAAGAGTATCAAAGCAAAATGTTATCTATATTATGGCAATTTAAAATGTCCTTAAATTAAAGCTTTGATTAATGCCGGTGTCACTTATCCTGTCCAAATTTTGTTAAAATCCTATTCCTTTGACCGGGAATAATTGCTGCTAATATAAAACTTTCAATTATATAGGAATACTATCTTCAACCACGACGCTTATAACTTTAAAGTTGGTTGTTTACATAAGCTACATTGTGATTTTAAATCATGTGCTTAACTTAGATGCCATGAATGGTCCAACCCAAGGCTTGTATTTGTTGTCTGATGTGAGGTTGTTATCAAGATGCACGTTGTCAAAGCGAGGAATCTATCTTCAGGCCATATTTCAATGGTGACGTTGAGTCAAAGTTAATTGTTTCCTTATAGACTTTCATATGACGTAGCATTCAAAACATGTTTATATGTTTACATGATACATGGCCCACATATTTGGCATACGTCATTAAGTCGTAGAGTTGAATCGTTTCAATTTATGCTTCTGTTTTCAGGATTGGCCTCTACCAAAGACTTTATATATCAAATAAGGCGCTCTTACTCCTATTGAACTCCATGACAAATCAGCCATCGTAACTTATACAGTGAAGTTAAAACACATTTCATGGCAATAGCCTGTGTATCGGTCAGAAGTATATAAAACGGCACTAAAGGTTATTAGTAACACACCGATTGAAAAAAGTCTTTTAATAAGGCTAGTTGAATCTGCCTAGTTCAAATGGCGTTTCTAACAAAAGCTATCATCACCTATAGTTGCATGTCTCACTGCAGTCACACTGTTATTTGTTTTTTTATAAAAGATGCAAATAAAATAATCATTTACGAACATTTCAAATCTAACAGGAAACCAAAAACTATTAACAAGTATTCAGAATTCGGTTAAAGAATTAAGAAGTTGTCATGATTCACTCATAACTTTAAGCAATGCACGTTACTCAAGGGAGAGGCTGATTTAAATTCAACTCTGGTGCACCCTGTCCGTTGGTTCTCTTTTATCACCCTGTTGCATTGCAAAATAAATGAGAAGCTTGCGAACAAAAATAATTGTGAAGTGTTGCAGGCATCTTGAATAATATCTTCTGTGTTCTATCTGCTGATTTACGGATGATATTGCAGACACATTATTTGAGATCAATCGGGGGTTTTAAGACAGGTTCATTTGTGGAATCCGAAAGCGGAATTGCTTTAAGTCCAATGCTATAATAAATATGGCTAAATCGTTATAGCATACAGTTTTTTTTCGTAAAGAAACGTAGAATTCATGAACTTGCACTTTTCGGCGGTTGGTTATTTAATCCGTCTATATTCAATATTGCTTTGCCAAGCTTACCAACATGGGGCCAAGAAACAAATGATATACTGATATAAGTGTCTTTTTCAAAAACAAGAACATCGTATCTCCTTCTTGATCGAAACCAAAACATCTGATAATCTTGTTGATTTTTATATTTTATACATGTGATCTAAAATTAAAGATATGATTAATATTATTTTATATCTAAATATAAAATTGCATTGTCGAGAAAAAGGATATCTACTGGAGGCAGGTTATAGAATACATAAGTCAGCCGTTATTTCTTATACAGAAAGAAATGTAATTTATGATAACTGAGGTCTGACAAACATTCATTTATTATTATTTGCAACAAAAATGTGAAAATAATTGTAGGATAACTCACCTCTCAAAATACCATTGCAATTAGAAAACTGACGATGTGCCATTTGAATCTATTTCTTAAAGAAATAACTTTTTCGATCAAAATTTATTTATAAGATAAATTTATTCAACTATGAATTTATGATTGTTTAAAACAATTGTTACAGTATTTGTTTAACTTGATATTGGGCTGACCAGTGACTGGTTAATATCACGTTCTTCATTTATTAATTTTCCAAATACCTCGATGTTTATTAAAGTACGTTTGATGCCCCGAATGAAAACATCACCATGTGTTCGTTTTATTTAACAAAAGAGTTTTTAATTGATAGTGAGGTGGTGTTGCTGTCTGTTGTCCGTCGGATGTCTCCAAATCGTCCTCAGTTGCTCGTAAACATTTACTCTCCAGTTATTACACACGTAAAAATATAGCATAGGTCATTTTCGATAATTGACATGGCGGGTCAAAGGTATGATATCGAACAATTTTTCTTTGCACTCTAGATGCTGTATTTTAAATAAAAAAAATCACCCCACTTGGTAAGAAGAGTTGTCTGCATAACAGACGCAGGTCGTATGAATCATGTTCTATAAAAACAGGTTATAGGACAAATGTATTTTAACCGTGTAACCTGCAATATATGTAATTCTACCTTATTTAAATACAATTGAATTGCCATTTAAGTACTTACACTTCGTGAAACAATACCCAGAAATATGTAGATATATACATTGTTCCCATTCACTTCTCTCGCATCATAGGCGGACCTTGTTCATAAAAATACTTCTTAGGTAAGTTTCATATGTCAAGTTTTTTGTCTTACATATTTTTTTCCCTAAAATGACTCGCTGCAATATTTCATGTTAAGCGACACATTTTTTAAAATATACTAATTTATAGTTGATCAACAATTAAATATTTCAACTGAAGTCAAATTAAATATCAACCCTAAATAAGAAGTGTTTTATATGTTTTAAAAGAATGTTGCTGGAGGTTTAAAATGTTTGTAGTATTGAAAGAAAATCTGGCTAGTGCTCGGAAAAAAATAAGCAGATAGCTGCTATTTCAAAGGTCTTTTACATATTTATTGGGAAATAAAACGCAACAGCAGTGTCTCAGCCTGACAAACTATTTCGAGAATATATTGGGAACAAGCATTTTTGTCTGGAACATATTTTGAAGTGTAAGGCATGGATTTACAATGGCATTATTTGAGTTTATTTTATTTCCTAAGGTAAGCACTTGATTGAAATTGCCGACTGAAATTAATTTGAGTTAATTTATTTGTTTTTACATTATAAACATTGTATTTGGTGTACAAACTTTACCTTACCGTGGTATATAAGTATTTTTTAAAACGATATATTACAAATGATAAAAAGGCAATTTCTAATTTTTTTATTTCACTGCTTTTTTGGCAAAAAGACACGTTAAACAAATCTAGTTTTTTAGCCAATGTTTAAGTTGCGCCCTCAGAGATTGATAGTTTGATCTTTTTTAAATGTCAGCTCTCAGAATAAGCTAATTTTAACATCAATGTCTTCATATTTAGTCATATTATATTTCACAAAAAAGCAGGCAGCAATTTCTCGAAACTTCTTAAGCTTAACAGGCTTAAGTAACTTATTTCAATAAGCCGAAATTCATCCTTAAATTGAATCTTGGTAAATGAAAAAATGGTTTAATGTGGTTATCATAAAGATAGTTCCTATCTGAAGTATGAAATCTTTTAAAGAAGTAAATATTACGCAAATTTAATACTGAAAAACAGAAATAGTGAGCTTAGCTTAATCCTATAATAAGGGACTTAAGAAGCTTCGAGAAACTGGGGCCAGATTTCAATTGTTAGAGTTCATTTTTCTTAAAGCGTTGGTAAAGCATTTAGCCTTACAATATTAATTTTCGCACTAAATATGAAACACTGCATTTAATCTTTCGTCAACATTCTTGCTGGTTTCCAGACTTTTGCGCTAGAATTGGCTCATTCCAAGACAAAATATATAAGTAGTTGTAAAAACGGTCAAGCTGTTAGAGTGCAACTTTGAAATTAAACAGTAAGGCCACACCAAATTAATGGTTAGTTCCTCGGATTTTGCCAAAAAAAAAAAAATTGGAGCGAGCGAAAAAAAAAAAAATTGTCAGTTTTCATAAAAACCAAAGCGAGCGAAGAGCGAAAAATATATTTTTTTTTCCTTATATTCAATATAAATAAGAAAGATTGTTAAAAATAATTGCCCTTAAACCCATTTTAATGCCATCTTGAACTGAACCTCTAATGGACATTGGGAAAATGTTGGAATATATACTATTTATTTATCCGTGTTTAGTACAAACATTATATGGATAAATCTAATTTCTTATATAATTAAAACGTACTTTAATATGACGATCATTCATAATAATAAATAACCCTGCTTTTAGTAAAAAGTTTGAAACGACGTATATAAATCTACCTGAATCAGTTTAACATAATATGCAACTGTATTTAGACATAACTTTGGATTTGTAAAAAATGATCACTTATACACAGGCATCATCAAACATCAGACTCCATATATTGGACTAAATTTTGTTTTTTATTACCACAGGAAATGCAATGACATGTGCTTATTAAAACAGAAAGAACAAGGTTATTTTTCAGAGTACTTTTTTTGGTTATTTAGATGTTTTTATGCACCAGCCAATTGTATATGCCCCCCGCCCCCCTAAGTCCGGAATAGCGGGGACTTTGACTTCCGGACTCTCAAAACCCGGGTAAAATACCCGACCTGCAGGGACACACTGCTGGTAAAATCCCTGCCAAATGGCCCCGCAACCACGAATACCTATGTGAGGCCCATTCCCGACTATTTTCAATATGAAGACAAAACCACATTCACTAGGTACTGTGAGGCCACCTGATAGGTAAAACACAGCCCATTGCCTCTGATGTCCCCGGTATACCCCTGGAACAAGGGCGAGGGGTGGGCGGGGCAGTGGTTACAATTGACAAGTGCATTACAATCCCGGATTATGCTGCAAATAAAAACAAAATATGTGATAAACTTAGGCTTACTTATGTTGAGGTATATCCAGATCAGTGTTTATATCGCTATTTGTGAATAGATCTTTGTTCAAAACTGTTGCTTTGTCAGAATTTGATCAAAAATGAGCTTGATACATCAATTTGGACCAAACAATGACTCATGTTCCCTTTAAGTTGACCTGTCATTTTCAGCATCGTCGTAACGAGGTAAAATTTTGATCCCTTGTATTATGACTTGAATAAAATAGTACTAAGTTGATAATTCCGATTTCCATTCAAAACAAGTCACTAATTACGCAATATAATTGCTACCAGTCTCAGATACACATGCTTTATTGCATAATGATTGCTTTAAATAATGATCCTTTAGTGCATGAGACGATCAACAATGACTTCAAGCATGCTCAAAACATATTAATTGTCAAAAATAAGATTTAATTTCCAAACTTCAAGCCACATTGTTTATACCGGAAGCCGCCATTTTGATTGAATTTATTGAAACCCATGCTAAACCGATCGATATACAGTATAAAACACTACTCATCGGTAACTTTCCTTTACAAAAACACGAACACTAGCGTAGAAAATTTATGCTTGATTATTTTTAGCCTTTAAATAAATTATTACCTGAAAAAAATCTGCTTGGCGATCAAAATGGAGGTGCGGGCGCACAAAAAAAAAAAATTTTTTTTTTTACATTTTCAAAAAAATAGGAGCGGTAAATCCGCGGAACGAAATATCAATTTGGTGTGGCCTAAGTTTTAAATGTTAAGAACTATCTTCATTCAATTCAAGTATATCAGTTTCTTTTACAACTGTATTGCCTCAAAGTATACAAAAGTATGCCGTTCCATTGATATTTCTGCTGATACAAGCAATACTACAATACAATGGCCAAATGTAACAATGCGTTCGCATCTCATCAATCAGATACGTCTGTTTAAACGAATACTTTACCGAAATGAAAGTCTAAAGACCCTATGATAAAGGTCTCGACTAGACGGATGGTGATGTCATTTTCATAAATCTAAAAGAGGATTGTCAAAAAAAAAAAAATCTTCATTTCCGTAACGTCAGTTATAATTGACAACCGTCCGATAACGTACACAAAGTACACAATATCTTAATCCTTTATTCTCCAGTGCGTGTATACCACGTGATAAATTGTGTCATAAATGCTAAGTCCGAAGGCAATTGTTTGCTTCGAATGAAGACTTGAAACCAAGATAACTATTTCTTCACCATTTTAAATGAAACATAGAGCGGTCTATGCCGCTTACGGAGCCCCACCTTCAGTCTTTTACCAGATTTTGATTGAGAGTTTAGTTTCTTAAAACACTTCGACAAATCTTTTCAACATACGGCCGTCTGACGGAGCACTATCAAAAACATTATTTTTGAAACAGGGTTGTCGAAGTGTTTGATTAAACTAATCATCTTATCAAACTCCCGTAATAAAATTAAGGCGGGGCTCTTTAAGCGGCATAGACTGACCTTTGTTTTATTTAAAATGGTGTAGTAAAAGAAAAGTTATCTTTGATTTAAGTATTTTTTTAAGCAAAATGTTGCCTTCCGACATATCATATATGACGTTATTTACGTGGTATACACACACTGCTCTCTTTCTCGTACATACATTTATAACGTGGCTCAAAGTAGTGCATATAGGAGTTTGTAGCAGAACACAGAACAGTTGTTTTAATATGGTTTACAAATGCTACAACGCCGTTATAATACCTTACCAGTACATCGTATCGTTTTTCACCAATATAGAAAAGTAAGTGCGCTTTACGCACTTTTAATTCTATCACGTGTGATATATATAAGAGTTTACATAGTAACGACCTGATGGCGAGTAATTGAGTATTCGCCTTACAATGATAATTTAAAGCATTGGAAAGGCCAGTTATTAAAAAACACACACAAAAAAACACACACACAAAAAAAACGAACTAAAAACGTTGTAAGAAGTTAAAATCAAGAACTTTCGATATACAAATAATTATTTGTCAAAAATAAAATCAAATCTTCACCTCTCAATGTTTTAACAATGAATTATTTTTATCAGATTTCCTCGGTTATCAGTAATAGATGCTAGTGACATCATCAGTCGTTTTGTTTAGTCGATTTAATGACAAAGAAATAACGTCCACATGTGTAAAAACAAACGTCTTAACTACGATTTGATCTATCCGCATCCTGATCCAATCCGCATTCACGCGGATTCACGCAGTGAACGATTTTCGTGGATATGGACCTATATCATACAGGGTTTGCTTGCAAAACATGTAGAAACGGTGGCCAACACATTAATTTTACGAAAGAAAAGTAATAACTGAAATTCAGAAAAGCATGATCGTGAAACAAATCATTCGGAGATCACTTTACCATATTAACAATACTTATAGGTAGAAATACGATTTACTTTATTTTTTGGCGGACTCATGGAAAAAAGTTTTCGTATCTTTACAACGCAATGTATATCACAGATGCGGACTTCGGATGCGGAACGCGTGTACATTATCATGCTGACCCAATATTCTAGTGCTTTCAAAACTTTAATTTTTATGTCAACTGTTTAAGCATTTACCAATGAGATTACTGTTAGAGAATCGTATAGTATTACTGCGCAACTCCTGACACTTTTCCTTTTACTGTTCCCCGAAATGTGTATATGATGTTATTACATTAATCCTTAAATATATTGCGAGTCTGTCATCGTTCTTCTGCTTATATTGCAAATAAAGGCCTCTGGCCAAGAACACAACTTAAAACAATGTTAACAACACTTATATAATAGTATCACTACCTGACAATCATTTGTCTTGCACATATAAGTGTACGAAACAATGCAAAAAGGGGTGGTATTTAATATGCAAGTTCAGTAAATCTTATGGTCAAACATAATTGACTCCATGCATTGTTTTGGTCCGAAATTTTTATCGAGCACTCCGATATGCTTCATTATTCTTAGATCCAGTTCAGAACGGTATTTAAAACCACACCTCTTATATATCAAATTTATTCTTAGAGCATCAAAGCGTGCATCGATGTATATTGTATAAACAATATATACCTAGGCCTCACCAAATATATGCTTCTTTCGGAGGATTACCGCATCTATTTTTCTGAAATCGCTTACTTTTTAAATATAATTATAAGCGACTTCTTTTTTAAACTTTATATTTGAAATAATTTTAGAATATGCTTTCTTGTAAAGGAAAACGCAAAATTATGATACTTCATGTCTGTGACAATTTTCAAAAGACCGAAATACGTATATAAGGCCATACCAAATTGATAACTTGTTCATAGGATTTTTTTCAAAAAATAATGGGGCGAGCGAGCGAAAATAATAATAAAAATATTTGTTTTGCATTTAGCAAAAAAGAGCAGCGAGCGAAGAACGAACAAATATATAAAGTCATTTAACTCACTTTTGCTTACATTTTATTCACTTATGAACTAAACAATGATATTGTAAATAGTACAAGGATAACATCCAGTGAAAGAATGATAACACTAAAAGATAATTCAATACAAATATTAGTTTTGAGATCAAACAAATACTTTTTGAGATCAAACAAATGTATTTCTTTAAACTATTTCATAAATGAGAGAACTCAAAACCACAGTTTTCCAGTTTTTTAAACCTTTTTGGAAAGTTTTGTTTCAAAATACCCTATGCATGGCTAAGTTAAAGCCTGGACACAAGCGCCAATGGTCACAGCCACCTGCCTGCCCAATGGCATATCCAAATCTATTAACTAGGTTTTCCACTTTTCCTTAGGAAAACTTGGTTAAAAATCATTCTCTATTAAAATACATTGTCATATCTCATGCCATGGAAATGACTAGACAAGGTGACTTGAAAAATAACTCACAAAATGAATATAGGCATTTGCAATCAAATATAAACTACAGCTATCACTCTTGCTTTGACTACAGGATTGGCCTTGGTTAAGCCATCTAAATTATGGAAGAGAATTCACAAAAAACCTACACCGTATTGTAAACCATTTCAGCTGAAAATATGTCACAGAAATACATGCCAGCGCCAGATTGATTTTAGGCTTTCGCAGAATTTAACGCCTATCTTTTTTAAACTTGCAGATTTTCCTTAATTGTTTTAGATATCTTGTTCAAATTTAGACAAGTAATAGAAAACATTAGCATATATACAAAAACACTTTTACTTCCTTTTAACTGCAAATACTTATAGTGTCAATTTTCATATATAGCAAAACAATATTTCAAGAAAATACAAGAATGTGCAATATTTTTTTCATAGACAAAAACCTATCAGCATAAATATTTAACACTTGAATGATTACCATATATAGTTTGCATGAAGCACATATGAATGTCAGTCAGGTTAATTTTTAGCGTCATCCTACAGTCCACGAACATTGACTCATCGGCGTCCAAGGCCTCCACCCCAAGCACGCCCTCGTTGCCTCATGGGGACAGGAATTTCATGATCCGCTGTGTCGGAGGAATCTGAAATTTTAATAAGCAGTATTATACATGAATGTTCATTGTAGTATAATGTAGTATGCATTACTGAAACAGTTTGATGATAACACATGAAAGGTGGTTCTCGTTTCTTGGCCAAACTTTATTTTTCTATTACTGAACATGCATATGAATTAAATAAACACTATACTCTGATCTGTAGCAAAATAAAAACAAACATGCATAAGTCATTAAATGTTGAAGGAAACAAATAATACAAAAAATACATCATATTTGCTATATTAACAGCAAAACAACAACGAAGTTAAAATACACACCTGAAGTTTTTACCTGGACAGGTGTAATAGGTATAGATGTACGATTGGAAACTGTCTTTTCACTGTAACGGTCATCCGAATTCCCGTCAAACATGTCCGAACCAAATTTAAACTTTGGATAATCACTGTCATTCACGATAAAATTCAACACTTTTTGCCCGGTATATGTTTACTTTTAGCGGGAGCCAAATTAAAACAAACACATTTGTCCAAAATTTAATCAAACTTTAAATGGTTGTAGAATTGTCATTTGTTCACGTAATTTTCAAGAATCAGGAAGTGAACTTGTTTTCATGTTGCCAATTTAGTCTCGATCATCTAGACGTCTTTATCCAGGTCCATATCGTTCATTGACTCTAGTTAGAGCGGCTGCATGATTGAGCCGGTGCTTTTATAATTGTTACGATCGAAATTCGCGGTTATAAGGGCTACATTCTATTAAACAAATTAGCGCTAGTAAAAATAACTATTTTAGATGGTGCGGGCGCAAGTGATAAAAAAATGCTTTTTTCAAGAAATAGCTGCGGGAAATCCGATGAACAAGTTATTAATTTGGTGTGGCCTAAAATGAAAATTTCGCGGTATAATTTCCTGTAGCTTACACTAAGGGTGAATACTGTTGTAATTTTTCAAGATAACATTACATACTAGCTATAAAGGAAAACAATTTTTCGTTTTCACCCGCGCTAGTTTGTTAACGAAATGTGGAAAATGATTATTATAGAAAAATCGGCCATATGCGATTGAATTTACCCTGAATTCCTGAAATGAATAGAGATGAATAGAATATAATCTAAATTTTCATTGGTCATTGTAAAATAGAACAATAAATCCCATTGGGCGTTATAATGATTGGAATATAAAAAGAGGAATTATATTGGCAATTGTAATGATTGTAAAGTGAAACAAAGAGCATATTTGCAATTGTAAAGTGAAACAAGGATCATATTGGCAATTGTAAAAGTTGTAAAGTGAAGCAATGAATCCTATTGGCAATTGTAAAAATTGTAAAGTGAAACAAGGATCATATTGGCCGCCATTGTAAAGGTTGTAAAGTGAAACAAGTATCATATTGACCATTGTAAAAGTTGTAAAGTGAAACAAGTATCATATTGGCCATTGTAAAGATTGTAAAGCGAAACAAGGAATCCTATTGGCCATTGTAAAGATTGTAAAGTGAAACAAGGAATCCTATTGGCAATTGTAAAGATTGAAAAGTGAAACAAGAAATCCTATTGGCCATTGTAAAGATTGTAAAGTGAAACAATGATCATATTGGCAATTGTAAGGATTGTAAAGTGAAACAAAGAATCCTATTGGCAATTGTAAAGATTGAAAAGTGAAACAAGGAATCCTATTGGCCATTGTAAAGATTGTAAAGTGAAACAAGGATCATATTGGCCATTGTAAAGATGGTAAAGTGAAACAATGATCATATTGGCCATTGTAATGATTGTAAAGTGAAACAAAGAATCCTATTGTCCATTGTAAAGAAAGTCGAAAAAAATAAAGAAGTATCGAACAAGTCTCGAATACGATCGTTTTAGCTATGTGGAAGAAGATATTTATTTTCCGCGAACGATTTTCTCAGATAAGTAAGACGGGTACACACAACGAGAAGAATGCTAAAATATGATACAGAATCGGAATTGGCCTGGTTGGCCAATATTCAAAGGTCAAGATCACCCTACGCCGCATTCTACATAGATTAGTCAAGGCTCAAATTTATTTCGTTTTGTCGAATATTGTATTGCACTGTTCTTCTATTCCCTCAGTAATCAACGCCTAAATATCCATTACCGGTCAACAATTAAACCAGAAAAGATTTCTAATGTGGTCAAATGTTCACCTTCAAACACTAGTCAACCGCTTTAAAATGGACGAGTATCTTTTTTAATATATTCTTGTTTCGTATGTGCACCAAGTTTTCTTGGCCAAAATCCATCGAACCAAAATTTTAATTGTTTTGGTTTTAAGAATAGTCATCGGACCGAAAAGCTGTTTGTTATGGTGTTGTTCATATACATAGATGTCGTTTCATAGTGGACCTGTGGCTTGGTCAGAGCGGCGATACTCCGAGCACGAGAACATGAGTCTCCAACTCGACCGGCTCCTACTGGGGTATGACAGGCGCCTGAGACCAGGCTTTGGAGGTAACGTTTAGTAGTAACATATACCCGCTTTTTAAGCCTTTAGTATATTTTCGGCTTAAGTAATCGTACTTTAAAAAAAAACGTGTAAAAAGAGGAATATAATATAAGGTATTTTTTTAAAATTTATCTCCTCTTTTTTGGAGGATGGGGAGGGGAGAATTACTTTATTACCGCAAGACTTCCCGATTTATTGCTCTGTTACGTAAGGGTTTTGATCACTGGCACCGGATTTTCAAACTAAATCATTTTTTAAAAAAATCAAAACAAAATCTTATGATTCCTTAATAAAAAATATAATACCGAATATGTGAAAAAAATATTGAAAAATATTTTTTTTTAAGTATGCACTTTGTACTGTATAGTATATTATACAGTACAAAGTGCTTAATTATTTATAAAAAAAAAAAAAATTCAATATTTTTTCACATATTCGGTATTATATTTTTTAGTAAGGAATTATAAGATTTTTTTTTGATTTTTAAAAAAAATGATTGAGTTTGAAAATCCAGTGGCAGTGGTTTTGATGCATCTCGCTGTTTTTTTGCGAGCATTTCACCCTGCTTCATCGCTAAATAAATGAGAAACTTTTAACTAATATTCATGCGAATTTCTGCAGAAATAAATGTCAAATGTTACAGGCAAGTGAATTTGTTTTATGTTTATTTCAGAGGAGCCCCTGGTGATAAAGACTGACATTTTAGTTCGTTCCATGGGACCTGTAAACGAAAGAACAATGGTAAATATTACCATAATACAAGCGTTTAAGCAGCTGTTGAAGCCAGAAGGTTTGCGCCCGTATGATTTTAAATTGCTCCTGCACTTTTTTAGCTCATAAACTACTAAGCCCAATTTCTTTTTTCAAAAGTACAATGAAAATTACAGGGACAAATCCAGGAGCCCAAAAATACTATGACGCTATTTAAAGGCACCAGGTTCAAAAACAACAAACACTAACCGGGAGACACACACAGACAAAGCACATACTTAAAAAAGTATTTATCGGGCATTTCATATGCTGCTAACTATATGGACCAACGTCTGATAATTTACATGTTTTTGCGGCATACATTTATAATCATTTGCAGTTTTCCGTTATATTTCAACTTAAAAAAAACAACAACTACAAAACCTATAAACAAACAAACCTTTAAACAAACAAAACCCATATTTATAGAAACACTGTTTACTTCTTAGTGCGACAAAATTTGTTTCTTAGTGTTATAAACATTTCTGTGTTTTAAAATTGTAATTTACTTGGACATACCATTTCAACGATCTCAGCACAACCAAAATACAACAACAGTGGAAATATTTTCGATTTTGGATTTGTTGATTTCAGTATCACGTGCAAGTTTATTAAATGTCAATGCGTTTATTTCATTTACATCGAGCTGACCATCGGGTTGGTTATGCAGTCCAATTACAGTGATTTCGAATATATTCAAGACCAATGTCGTTATAAATACGTCTCAATCGTTTCACTCTTTAGAGGCCTAGTTTAAGGAATGTTTGGCATGATAATCCCCTGCTCTGCATCCCCTGCTAATTGCACTAGTGTCACAGTAGGGGCCAATTTCCTGTGTATTCGTTTAATGGCTCAGGCCATTCAGGGACCACTTCTGTAATAAAACTTCCAAAACTGCACAGCAGGATACTTAGATCGGAGATCTGATAAGAGGGGTCAAGGCAAGTAGATTAAGATCAATAAATAGAGGTTGTGTACTGTGCACATTTGTTGTTGTTTTTATGGGGGGGTCACTTAAAGAAGGCTTAAACAAGGCCTTTAAGTATGTTCACTAAGAACTCGTAATATGACTTAGTGATAAAGGATGGGCGGAGTTAGCGTAGCGAACGAGCCCTTCTTTATCGCTTGAATTTATTCGGGAAATTCTTAATGAGTATGCCCAGTACGTAATGACTGCTTATCTGCAATCTCATTGGCTCAAAATCTAAACTGTGCTATAAGAAAGGTGAACACTACGAAATTTCACTTGTCGGTTATTGGCTCGGTATTGCTATGCAATTAACGGGAAAGAGAATTGAAATACGGCGGAAAACATTTAATAGTTATCGAAATTAGTTGATGTACTATTGAAACTCGAAGTAAAGATGTCTTTATACGACACTGTTTTAGTGCGTTCATCAATGAAATTAAACCAACTTATATGTATATTTGATTCGCTCATGTTTATGTTACAAAAATGATATTGTCCGTAAATATAACAATGAAAAAAGAAGAAATTAATGTTATCCTGGACATTTACGAAATAATTATTGTGAATTGTGATAACATATGGTTGGATGGATTTGTCCGAATAAATCCTTAAATTTGTATTAGACATTGATGAAACTGCCATCCAAACACAATATATACGTCTCACAGATTTCGTCTGTATTATGTATATTGGTCCAGTCACTTGGTATTCAATTTCAGTAGGTTCCATTGTCTCTATGGACCGTTTGCAATTACTAGCAAATCCACACCCAAGCAATCCATTCTCGGTATCGGTCATTATAAATGGAACAAATCTGTCTCATTTGAAAGGGAATTACTGGCCTTATTGTCTTAGCATGAAAAGTAGCAGAACAATTCACCATGTCGTTGCCCTGTTTTATTGTTAAACATAGTATATACCGTTGATAATTGTATATGATTGCATCTTCCCACATTCAATTGTTAATCGTTTGAAAATATCTATTGTCTGATATATGAAAAATGTATAAGATTAGTATTATTATTTTGCATACCGGAAATGTTTTATACTCTTTATTATTGCTTGAAATATTACTAATGGGCTGTAAGCTTACAGTGAATAAACTGTCTATCTCTATCTATCTTTCCATGAAATAAAACATGTAATTCTTACAGCCGTTTGTAAATCGATGTTCATTCATGTCATCCTTTGCCAATGATATCATTTAAGACATGAGCTTCAAAAAATAATACATGAATACATTACCATTTCATTGGAAACAACTTTTGATTACTTAACTGGGTTTGACAAAAATAAATATGAACAGCATTAGTATTTCGACAAGCCCTTTTCATTGCTACTTTTATCCGTATTAAGGTTCTTTTGGAACTAAATATTTATATGTGCAAATGTGGCTAAATTTCCCAGGACTATTCGATGGACTGTTACTTCCGGCAACTCTGGGTCGACAAGCGCTTGGCGCTGAACGTGTCAATGCCAAACATCTCCCTGAACATCAAGGTCATGGATAGGCTTTGGTACCCAGACACAGTCTTCCTGAATGGCGGGAAATCATTCGTCCACATGATCCCGATGCCAAACAAATTCTTCCGGATCAACAAGGATGGAACCGTCTTTTACTCACAAAGGTTTTTTGATAGAAAAATGTGTGTGCGTGCGTGCGTGTGTTTTATGTACTTATGTTGAGAATTTAATAATGCTGACATTATTGAAGAGTAAGTACTTTGAATTAAATGTAAAAAGTATCTAGAATTATAATGATGGGTTATCTAATTAACATGGCGTTTCCAATTTCGACGTTTCGCTCACTTTTTATGTCCCTCATATTTTTGGCCTCGATAATTATTGTTCTCTTCTTTTTTAAATGATATGGTGAATCCCATAGACGGAAAAATCTACAGTCCAAAACAAATCTCTGCTATTTCGGTGTTTTTATTGAACTTAAGTCAATTTAGTGAAAAAAAACCCATATAAGACCCATTCACTCTTACTTTAAGCAAGCCTATTAATATTTGCTGGTCTGCTGTTCTTCGAAGGGAAATGTCATACCATAGATGGGCCTTTGCGTTCGCTCCATGGCGCTCTAAATCCTCTGGTTATATATTGTGATAGTTTACAAAGTGCGCTAACATTTGTACAGTTTTATATGCTCACTTGGTTCAAATAGGTAATATTGAAAAACCTTAATTTCAGAGCATGAACCAGTGAAGTGAAATACTTTTTAAAGACAAGTGCATTTTACAATTCAGAAAATGTTCTACCACAATGGTGCATGTTCATATTTTTTCTATTTTTTCTCAGACTGACAATTACAGCTACATGTCGGATGCGACTGGAGAAGTATCCCCTGGATTCCCAAAACTGCCATCTCTATGTAGGAAGCTGTAAGACAAATGCACATTTGCTAACTACATACATATTGCTGTCCGCTGCCTATTTGCGTGAAGCTGTAAGACAAATGCACATTTGCTAACTACATACATATTGCTGTCAGCTGTCTTTTTGCGTGAAGCTGTAAGACAAATGCACATTTGCTAACTACATACATATTGCTGTCCGCTGCCTATTTGCGTGAAGCTGTAAGACAAATGCACATTTGCTAACTACATACATATTGCTGTCAGCTGTCTATTTGCGTGAAGCTGTAAGACAAATGCACATTTGCTAACTACATACATATTGCTGTCAGCTGTCTATTTGCGTGAAGCTGTAAGACAAATGCACATTTGCTAACAACATACATATTGCTGTCAGCTGCCTATTTGCGTGAAGCTGTAAGACAAATGCACATTTGCTAACTACATACATATTGCTGTCCGCTGCCTATTTGCGTGAAGCTGTAAGACAAATGCACATTTGCTAACTACATACATATTGCTGTCCGCTGCCTATTTGCGTGAAGCTGTAAGACAAATGCACATTTGCTAACTACATACATATTGCTGTCCGCTGCCTATTTGCGTGAAGCTGTAAGACAAATGCACATTTGCTAACTACATACATATTGCTGTCAGCTGCCTATTTGCGTGAAGCTGTAAGACAAATGCACATTTGCTAACTACATACATATTGCTGTCCGCTGCCTATTTGCATGTGTCGAAATTCTCGGGAATGAATCACATTTAAACATATTTTTAAGAACAATCCCGTAAAAGCAATTACCCCCTGTCAGTAGCAAATAGATATATTGTAGGCATAGCTTTTAATATGCCAGCGAAGGCCAGATAATAGTTTAATAGTTGATATAAAAAAACAGCGTTAAACGCGACTCGAAAACGAGAAAATATATTGTTTTTAGTAAGTAACCTCGATAAAATAATAATCAATATTATTATTTTATTTATTTTATTATATTATTATTATTATTATTATTATTATTATTATAATTATTATTATAATTCTTCTTCTTCTTCTTCTACTTCCTCTTCTTCTTTTTCTTCTTCTTCTTCTTCTTCTTCTTCTTCTTCTTCTTCTTCTTCTTCTTCTTCTTCTTCTTCTTCTTACTATTATTATTATTATTATTATTATTATTATTATTATTATTATTATTATTATTATATAATCTCAACAAAAATGTAGAATAGGTTCCAAATGAATTGTCATTTATCGTTATACTTGACAAAGACAATTTATTCCATTAACCTCATTATCCCACGTGACCATGTCCTTATCTCCAGTCGCCTATTCGATCGATGACGTCATCTACGAGTGGAGGTTTGGGGCCCAGAAGTCTGTAGAGATTGCTGCCGGCATGACCTTATCCCAGTTTGACCTTCTTCAGACGCCCTGCTTCAACCTCACGTCAACAATCAGAGGAGGTGAATGTCATTTTTTTCATATTACATTAATAGCATGAAATTGTGTCGAACATTATTATCCAACTTTCTTAGATGTAAAATCTTGTTAATTAATCATGAAATAGTGTGTGTTTTTTCGGGGCAAATTTTTGAAGTTGTCTTGAAGTTAAAAAAAGATGTTACCATGGCATGTACGGCAAATAATTCACGGTTTGTAGTGTATATATCATACACTAGAATGACGAAGAATCTGACGTTAATTGCTTCTAAAGGCGCACAATATAAGTTGATGCAAAAACTATTTTTTTATTATAAATGTATCATGCATTATCTTGTTAGCTCATTTGACTTTAATGATCAAAACAAAAACAAAGGATATGATTTGTGTTTGTTCAGATAAAAATAATATAAGCGATATTTTGGCGGCGCATTTTTACATGGGATTTGCGGCAAACAAAATATTTATTAAGGCTAATATTTGTTTTAACTGAATACTTATCATAGGATTTGTTTTATCTGGACTAAAGTCAAATGAATTAAACATGAGAATGCGTTAACAACTGCACAACCTGTACTGTGCGCCTTCAATCCTTTATTGGAATTCATTTCAACTTGCCTCCATGGGTGGCAGTATCTGCCAAGGATAGAATACATTACATAATAACATAGTAAGCATAACTTCAAAAAGCACATGTGTCGTCAAACCTGATATCGGCAGCGATGTATGGATCAACTAAATGAAACTACACTGGAACGAACGAATATTTTAAGGATTTAAAATGATCCAATGTATATACATGTACTTATATATCTATATATATATATATATACACATATTACCACTCCTTTACGAAACTGACTGCTAAGATACTTCCAAATAAGTCGTCTTCGTTTTTGTACTTTAGTTTCTCCCTTGTAGCACCCCATTCCGTATTGGCGGTTCATTTCTATTTGAGGCGCCACATGGGTTTTTTCGTTATCAATGTGTACGTGCCGTGCTTGCTGTTGGTTGTCCTCTCATGGGTCTCCTTCTGGATCAACCGTGAGGCCACTTCTGATCGGATCGCCTTGGGTAATGAGGAAGTTTGGCGCAATATTACAATTATCCCATGACTACTTTAATTAGTTAAACAGTTCTACAGAGTAATGAATGAAAACAATTATTCTTCTTGTTATGATCATGTACAGGTGTATTCAGTCAAAACTCAAATCTGTTCTATTATATGGTCGTTTGAAACTAGAGCAATACAATTATCTAGTAATATGGCCAGTATTGATATGGAAATTGTGGGAGTTCGACCATTTTTGTAAATATCCTTCAAAGCTACTGAATATAGGTAAAAAAAACTCGTAAATTCAAATTGTGGTGGATATCTCCGTACATGTACACATTAAGTCCAGACTTACACATGAGTGTCTGTGATATGGGGCGGTAAAGTAACAATAGAATAATATGGAACTGTTGGTTGTATAGAGAGCTTTATATGTGTATATCTTTTTTAAATCTAATATATTTCACTTTGTTTGACTGATAAATTCAAGACACAAATTCAAATATTTTAATTGTTTAAGACTTATTAAACAATGTGATTGATAACCATAACTATTTTAATTTGTACATTTTATTTTTCAATTTGAAGGCACTATGACTGTGTTAACTATGACATTTATCGGGTTGGACAACCGTAACGACCTCCCTCGTGTCTCCTACTCTACGGCTCTCGACATCTATGTGGCAATCTGCTTTGTGTTCGTCCTTGCCACTATCATCCAGTTCGCTGCTGTGCACTACTTCACCAAGTTTGGCTGTGGGGAGGGGCCGCAACTCGTCAAGTACATCGCCAAGGAGGTTGAGCTTGAGGAGATTCTCGAGGATCAGGTAGGGCACGGGGTAATGGTGTTGGTGATTTATGCGAGTGTCGTTGCCCAGAAAGCGGTGTTGCCCAGAAAGCGGTGTTACATGTGTGTTAATGGTTAAAAAAATATTGTTGAAATCAGGGTTTGTAATTGACTAGGGCATGTTCAGCTGGAAAAGTATACTTATAGCTCTAGAACGCTTCGTGATATAAATCCATTATTTTCGTCGTATAATAATTGCTTTTGTGAAAGTTTTACTAAGCCGTTTGCATTCTTTCATATCTTATTCAGAAGATCAAACTTGGAATAACTTGAGTAGCTAAGTAAGCCTGATTGTTTGGAATATTCGTCTGAACTTTTAAGAATATATGCTATTAAAAAACAATACACAACAAAATGTCAAAAACTCTCATTAGAATTGCTTGTAAAATAAGACCTTCAAAAGCAAATAATAAATAAAAGATTTACAGGCTGCAGTCAAGTCCAAACACGATAAATGTATCTCTTTTTATGTTTAAAAATGTAGGAAGATTGAGAAGAAATTGCAAAACTGTGTACAATGGCCATAAATTAGAAAAAGTGAATACATTTACGTATCAAGATTTGTTTTTACTCCAACTGAGTCTTTTTCGAGAGCTATTACATAATGATATTGCTGTGATCATATGGCTTTCTAAATACAATGTTACGCCATTTTAACTTGACGTACTTGTAAATAAACTCTTAACGCCCTTTTTCAGAACGAAATGACAAATGTACAGATGGAACAATAGTGTTACTTTTAGTCAATTTGTTCAGCAGGAAGACGCAATGTCGACGAGGTCCATCGAAACCGTCCTGGAAAACGGCCACAGGAGACAGGCGTTCATTGAAAGAGATAAGCAGCCCGAATCGATCCTCTTCAAATGCTGGAATTGCTTTTTCGGCACCAGAAATGTCCGTCACAATACCGTATTTACAAATGCTTTAGGACTAAATAGCGTTAGCAAGATTGATAAATTATCTCGAATTATTTTCCCGGTCGTATTTCTTTTCTTTAACATTCTATATTGGTGTATATATCTCTCGGATGCCGCGCAGTTAAAATGAGTAAATGGATACTTTATTTTGTTGAATTGATGTGCCACGTTACCAAACCGTAAAGCACCATTCATGTGTTTATGATATATTGTGCTATTCATAAGGTCTGTAACGATATCGCTCTAACATTATTCACATGGTATTGAAAATAATATCTGTACAGAATAAATGCCTTGTAGACTGATGCTCCAATTCTTTTATACGTGCCGTGATAAA